>NC_092367.1:19598267-19865796 GCF_030848805.1 Temnothorax longispinosus | reverse complement strand
ACATATATATACATTATATAACTGCGCTAGAGGTACTAGAAGAAACATTCTTAGAGAGTTGTATAGAGATAAGAACTACGCGGTGTTCCCAACGTATAGAATATAAGTCCGTGGGTCTTTCGCACAGTCTGCGATACGTTGAGTAATTGTGTGCAATACTCGTTGCTATTCTCCGATAGAGAGTAATCTTACGAGGAAAAGAAAAGAAAGATTACGCATTCTGGAGACTATCGCTGCGAGACGCTCTATATTTTTTATGCACTTTATATACACTTATTTTTATATGTCGCTACACTACAGGATTATGCATACTTGCACGAAGTGTCCTAGAAACTCGACGGCAAATCTGACGCAGATTTTTTATTATTATTAATAATAAAGTTATGAAAAGACTAAGTAAGTTTTTACATTTCGAGATAATTAAACTACAATATTTCTTTCTCATTTAAAATCTTATTATAACTGAAACTCAAATATTCTTTTATTTAACGAGACAGTCACAACCAACGAGATTTTTTCCAAGAGAAATCTACTCCAGATTTGTCAATAGGAGCTGTAATTGAAATTAAGTTGTTCTAGGACACTTTGTACTAACGCGCTTGCGTTTTTCTATTCTATTTTGCATCGTAAATGATCACGATGTTGGAGCACACAATATATCTTGCTGCATCTTCGATCGAGAGTTTACAGCGATGATCTATTATGCATTTCATAAATTTGTAATCGCAGTTCTCTCTTCTTTTAAGGATGTATTTGACCACTATATTTCTCTAACTCTTTGAAATAAATTCCCACTTGAAAATATCTGTAGACTGATCAGGTTCTGAAAAAGAAAGAATGAAGTCTGTGAGAATTCTAGGAAGGCTATCTCATATTTTTTTTCTACTATTTGACATTGTTCTGCTGTCCTCCACGTGCTCTATTAGTCACTATAAAAAAGGGATTTGCTTCTACACATATACGGAAGTTTTCCGTCGCATTCTTGTACGGCTAATGCTAATTTATAGTTTATACTCGGCAAATTGTACAAATTTAAGTTGAAACGTGACACTTGTCAAGCGAATCTACTAATTTATATTATAACAAAAAGAATATATATTTAATATATCGCATTGACTTTGCGTAATATTATTGGAGAAGTAAAAGAGAGATTGAAAATTGACGAGAGAAAATTGTACAATCGAGAAAATGTGCGTGTAGGCCGCAAACATACATGCGTATATATATGCGTAATCTATTTTTCGCGATACCGTATATCGTTCGAGTACGCGGAGTGTGTGTAATAAAAAATAGGAAACTGAAATAAAAAGCTATTGAAAAACCAAGATGTAATTCTCAGCGAGAGGTGATTATTTCGTCCACGAATTGTCCGCCGAAAGCGAATAATCGACGATTTTCATGTAGCGTAATTATACGTTATTGCTCTAGTAATACAATGTATAAAATATTTTTATACAATCGCTATATCGTTAGACGAAGTGCGTACACGCCTATAACGCTTTGCTCGATTCACGCGCGGCGATTAACCAGGAAGACGCACCGGAAGTAAAAGAAAAAGGGAATGCAAATTGCAGCGTTACGGTCCTATCATGTGCGCTGCATTCTACATGCACCAGGATGCATTCGAGCTTCTTATATAATAAGCTAATTACAAATAGAGATGTTTCCTCGCAATTTCTATGCAACATCGTTCGATAATTCGTAATTAAATTGAAATGGAGAAACATTTTGTTTCCCATAATGAAATCCAAAAAGATACACACGCGTATGATTGTAAACGATATCAGTTCTATTAGATGTAATTACATGAAAGAAAATAGTGTCAAAATAGACAAATTGTGTGAGATATTGAAACTAATAAAATCATAAGTCATCATTTAAAATATATAAAAAGTAATTGTTGTCTTTTATTATATACTAGCGCACCATAAATCATGGTACGTTAATTATCATTACTGACACCATGTTAATTGATGTACTCTTGGAATAGGTACAAGCCGAGTTTATGCATTCTATGATTCATAAATAGAGTACGTCATGTTTAAACAAATAATAGATATTTTGATCTTTGCATCCTAAAAATAGAAAACGAAATACTAAGGAATAGACGTGTTAACAAAGATATTGCTCATATCTTGATACATGTCGTAATCAGATTGATTTATTCATTTCATGTATGAGCAATGTTAAATATGTGACATCATAGATTATGAAATATCTCGTTCTTGCAAAGGAGATACATATACTCTAAGATATTTAACAAGTCAGTTTTGTATCTGTTATTAATTTGATGACAATTACAAGCGAATTCTATCATACATATATATGATTATATTTGTACAATATAATTATAGTTTATATTATTTTTTTGGAAAAATAAAATCGCGAAAGTGTCTATTAATATATATGTATACAAAACGTAATTATACTTTTAAAGATTCGGCTATTATGTAACTGCCTGCAAATCAGATGAATAAATGTTAGAATAAAATATTTAGTGAATTTTCAAATGTATTCGCATATTATGGATTAAATAAAATAATTCTGTTATAAAAATGTCATGATTTTAACTTTAACATCTTGTATAAAAATTAATGTAAGTGATTTACAATTATATACCTGCAAGTAGAACAAGTAAAATAGCAGACTAATTTATGTACCAACTTTAGAATTATAGTTTATGTATATAATAATAGTTTATGTATTTTATAGGTATCTGGGAAAAATCTAGAATTTTCTGAGAAAAAGAATTTAAAAAAATTATATTTATGCATTAATGTATTTATGAAAACTATACAATATTTTACATGAATTAATCTATTAATATATAATATCGATGCTCAGGCAAAACCGTCATTTCATTTAAAGATTCTATTCGCAACGTTATCATCGATTTTAATTTATGATTGAAAACAAAGTTCTGTGAAAAAATACTTTTATAACAAACTCAGATTTTTTTAGCTTTCCTACTCGTATAGTTAGTTAAAAATATTCTTATTATCTATATTTATTTATATTTATGTAGAAGTTTAATATAAAAACTTGTATTCATCCTATTTCTCTTTGCGCATCCTTAATCAAACTTTAATTTCTTTTTTTTCTTTTTCTTCTCGCTCGAAACTGGTTTTTCTACTTCTTCAACCGATACTGTTTGTTGCATTTCCTCACTTTCTTTTTCCTTCTTCTTCTTTTTCTTCTTTTGCTCTGCAAATAGAAATTATAAGCTTTTACTCAGGTAGCCATATTATTATTATAAAATTGCACGATTTAACAGAATAAAAATTAATTTAGTCATACATATAACAGTGATAGAATTGTATTAGTTAAAATTTATTTAATTATAGATTGGAAATTATAGAAATATATTTAAAAAGGATCTTCAGATATTTTATAGTCGCAGAAGAGATTTAATTTAAGCTTCTAAATGTTCTCTACTATAAAAAAAATTCTATATTTCAAAATATCTAAAAATTTACATTTTTTGCAATTTTGTTTTTAAATTGTTTTCTAGTTGAATTAAGATATCTAGTAGTAAAATATGAAAACTGAGGATCAACCGTTATTCGATCTTTATTCCACCGAAACTTTCACATGCATTTTTACTTTTATAATTACCTCCACTCGTTCCTGCTCCAATTGATATGTCCATTTCAAACGTTTCCTCAATTTTCACAGATGCCGCCTCCTCAATCGAATCTTTCTTTTTCTTCTTCTTTTTCTTCGATACAAGATCTGAAGAATCCGCTTCAGCTTGCGCTTCTTGCATACCAGAAGACTCCCCTACATCTTCTTTAGGCTCTTTGCTGTGTTTCTTTTTTTTCGATACAATATCTGAAGAATCCGCTTCAGCTTGCGCTTCTTGCATACCAGAAGACTCCCCCACATCTTCTTTAGGCTCTTTGCTGTGTTTCTTTTTCTTTTTCAATGAAGTATTTAACTCTTCCTCCTTCGTATTTTCTGGTTCCATGCTATGTTTCTTCCTTTTCTTCGATACATTTGACCCTATTTTTACTTGCCCTTCTTCTTGAGCACTAGAAGATTCTGCTGTATCTTCTGTTTTAACTTCTATACTGTGTTTCTTCTTTTTCTTTGAAATGGCAACTGATTCCGGTTCCACTTGTGCACCAGAAAATTCTCCTTGTTCTTCCTTGGATTCTACATTACGTTTCTTTTTTTTCTTCGATACAGCAGCCGCTTCAGCTTCTTCTTCCTTGACTTCCGTCTGTGGTTCTTGCTTGACTTCCGTCTGTAATTCTTCCTTGATTTCCACTTCACTGTTCGTGCTACGTTTCTTTTTCTTCTTCTTACGAATTTCCTCACCCTCCTTTGGTTCCATCTCCACGATTAATGGAGCTGACTTCGAAGCCTGCAGAGTCGAGTCTACAGACGCGGAATATTGCATGGATTCGTTCTTGCTGTGATATTTTTCGAATCTGGACTTCGCTCTGGCGGTGCCACTTACACGACGTATATTCCCTGCCTCAAGATCCCTCAGTTTTGCCTCCAACCTTACTTTGTGCTCCGCGCCAAGCTCGAAGCCTGTGGTATCGCCCAATGCGTCGACCCTCGTCGCCAGAGAGGCTTTCGCCGCCAGCATCCTAGATATCTTGCCCTTATTCTTGTTCGAGGACTGTCCGACAAGTTGCGAGTGATAGATTAAGCCGTACTTAGGCGTGTTCCTTTTCGATTTGAGAGCACGGAACAGCGCCTTCTCCGCACCGAGGATCTGTAAAGTAGATGCCGGATGCTTGGCGAGATTGGTCAAAGAGCCGGCTTTGGATATCAGACGTGCGCCGATCAGGTCACCGACCAAAACTGACAGATTTGGCGCCAGCGCCATCATCCTAGTCTTCAGATAATCGTGCAGCTGGGTTCGATATTGGTGGAGCTCGATTATTTCGACGCACAGGCATTGCATGTGTTCGGCGTCGTACTCCGAGATCTCTGAGCCCATCGAAGTTTCTGCGGCCTCCTTCACCCTCTCCTCGACTTCCACCGTTAGAATATCCGACAGGTCGCATTTGACGGCGTTCTCCCGCTGACCGACTATCTGCATCGTCTTTATGTACTGAAGATTGTCAGTCACGATCTTGCCCAGCTCGGGGAAGTGCCAGCCATACCATTCGCGCGCCCGCATCATGTAATTGTTGAGCTCCTTGTCCAGATCATCCAGCAAGCACACCGCCTGTATCACCATGGTGTCGACCTTATCGGGTGAGAACTTCAGCTTGTATCTGGAAAGACTGTGAGCCAGACCCAACGCCATGGCTGTCATCTCCTTCTTGGTCACTCCGGTAACCAAACTGTCCATCTGGCTTCGGATACATCTCATCAACTCTTGTATCGCCGTGTTGTTTATGCAGGACACTTTTGGCAGCTTGTCCTTGATGGCGAGGCCCAGCTTCGCATCAGCAACTGCCAGTTGTTCATGGGCCTCAGTGCAGCAGGTTTCAAGCGTTTTCTTCAGAGACTTGGACAGTTTGCCTTTCACAATCGCTGTAGTAGCGGCTAGGGCCTCGGTGGTGTCTTCAAACTTGTGAAAGTACTTCAACTGAACTCTGCAAAGTAGAAGATACGTGAGAACGCCAAATAAATCGGCAACCGGCAAGATGACCTTTGAAATAAAAAAAACAACTTACAGTCTACTGGCGATTTCGGGATTCTGAAAATCTTGGTAAAGATTCTCCGACTGGGTGAGTTTGTCTTGGTCCAGCAACTACAAGCAAATTGTCATTTAAATCGTTAAAAATATTTTGGTCAGATAATCTTGTCGCACACGCGATACACATGACGGAAAATAAAACGAGGGTAGCACGTGCGCGACCGCTTAGACGGTTAGGTTAAGAGGCTCGGCGTTTCCAACAGATTCGAACTTACCTTGAATATCGCGTAGCCCGCCGGCGTCTCGAACAGCACTAACATGATTATTGCGTTATCTTCGCGATTTGACGCTCGTGACGATCGGTTTCACACAGTTTCATACCAAACGCAACGTCCACGCCGACATCCACGCATCCACGCCGGAACGATTAGATCCGGCTTGCTCCTTGCTCCTCCTACGGCTTCGGCGCGCGCGTATTATGGAGGATTCGCATCGCATCCGGTGTCCAATCCTCTATCTAGCGCACGCATCGCATTCCAGAATGTAGTCGAATAGGAAACGCTGTTTTCTAGTGATATTTTAGCTCTGATGGCAGGGTCGCCATCAGAGAGAAACGGAAGCCACGCGAATTATTTGAGGTTATATAAGGATGTCTAAATAAATATATCCGAAAAAATTATTTTATTTTTTGTCTTGCTTTGTCTCAAAATATTTATATAAAACTATTATAAGATATTCATCCGAAGATTGTACCTTTTAAGTAGCAAAATTTACTTAAAAAACAAAGAAAACTTTTTTTAAATAAAAATATTTTATTTTAATTGTTATAAAGTAATATTTGTAAAACTTCAATTTTAAAAACAATTTTTACGTAGCTAATATTACTTTGTAACTTCAATGGGCTTTAAATTGGCTCCATATGTTGATTTTATTGAACATGGCGTAGAAGCGCATTGTGGTGTTTATCGTCCTGGGATTTAAAGTCAGTTGCTCCAAAGAAGATAAATTACATAATCTCAATTTGATAAGTAACAGCTACGTTCTTACAGTGTACGTCATAATAAATATTTCTTGACAATAAATTCGTGAAACGTTTTCTACTGTAAACATAGTTTTAATCTTAGGGCCAACGGTCTGGACATATTTCTAATCTTAGGGTCACAGAAATTAACCTCTACTTTAACTAAAACATGTAATTACAAATGAAATGTAATCATTGAACAACATATTGCTACAAAAATTGTTATTAATACGAAAATCATGTGATTGGAAACAAAATTTATCCTTATTGAATAGCACAACATTATAAAAAGTGTCATAACCAATGTTAGATTTTTTTTATTGACCTACAGTGTTTAGTCCGATTATATTATTATTGATTGGTAGATAGATAGTAAAGAAATTAATTTCTTATTAATAACCAGTCAGTGATTATTCTTAGATGCATGTGTAATACAATAAAAAGAAAAGGATATACATAATTTATATTTTTCACAGATGGGAGGTCATGACGCGCATCATAATGCTCCGCCATACAAAATACCGAGCCCTGATATTTACAAAGTGGAAAATGTACCAGAATTGAAACGCGTTCAAGAAAAATTGGCCAAGAGAGGACTGAGGGATCCTTGGCTGAGAAATTACGTATGGCGTTACGACAGAAGTCAGTCATCATACATGCGCGCCTTAGTAACTTTAACCAGAGGCTGGCGAATTGGTGTACCAGCGTTCCTGATAACCATAGCCGTTGAACAATATTTTGGGATTGATTATTCTGGTCATGGGTCTCATCATGGGGACGACCATCATTAATGGTCGCTATTAATACGAAGAAGTAAGAAGTAGTCTACTAATTAATTAACCTTACAATCTATTGTAAAAGTATCCAAATGAGCTATGAAAATAAATTATAAAAGTAATAATTAATGTATTATTAATATTCGTTTAATTAAGTAGTTATTTAATCTTCACGGTTACATAAGAAATCTCTTATCCAGTAATGATTTGTTGCAGAGATTTCTCCTAACGTTGCATTTAATGATTATTAAGAATAATTGCGATATTATAACTGTCGCTATACAGGCGAAAATGTAAGAGTTATACAGTGCCAAAAAGAAGGCAAATACGGTTATCTCGAATGTCGCCAATAGCCATTCGTTTCCGTGAAGCACCACTTTGTTGAAAGAATAATTGTTATCTGCAAAAATAAAATTAGATTCATTGAAACGACGATATTTACATTAATATTTTATCACTAAGAATCTTTGCAATTTTTTTGGTACCAATATAAAAAACGGATTTGTCCGTGGCATCTACGAAAAAAACGTCCCACAGTTTCTCCAATACGTGCTGCTCCTTAATTATATAATCTTCATCTTCCGAGCAATGATCCAGGAATTGCATTAGAAAGAGTTTAATTTTTGACCTAGTTTCAAATAACTGTTTCCAGTTTCTAGAAGGTGTGTCATTTCCTTTTAAAATGCCTACGCTTCCCTGTGCAAATTGTACAATAATTATTTTCAAAGTGTATGGTACTCTTTCTTTAAAGAAGTATAGCAATATTAAAAGTTTTCTCTTTTGTCACATGAAGATAAACGAAATATTGTTAACAGTGCTTTTCCATGAACAACTTCGTACATACATACATTGTTCTTTTGCCTCACGAGCTCGTCGTATAATGATTTGAATGATTGGGTCAATGATAATATAAAAGTCTGGTCGGTTGTACCGGGTACCAGGCCTCTGTGCGCGCACAAATCGTCTTCTTCCTTTTTCAGATCGTTTATCAGGGTAGGAAGATCAGTATCCGCAAATCCATGTACTGATCTACCAAGAGCAGCATTGTTAATTACATCTTTTACTTCACAAGACACACTTAAAAATTACCTTCCATGGATATAAAAGCCATAATAATTGTGCGCCAAGATGAACACGCTGATGTTCGCGATTGAGCACAAATCTACGAACTTCTGCAATCTGTTTCTAATGTATCTCTCGTAAAACGTAAATCGGACCAACCATTGCATGAGATATACAGATATATACACGAAAGTACAAATTGCATATTGCAATGTGAAATTGTTCTCCGCTTTGGGAGACCTATCCGCGGCGGTCGATTCCGGTATCGCCAGCATCCACGATTCTAAATCGAATATCTAAAACGACAAAAATAATTATTTAAACTACTTCTACTGTGAATGAAATTGAATTTCTTTTTTATGTCGCAACTGACCTGTAAGATACACAGGGTGTAAATTGATTGCAATGCTATATTTATTCTTCTTCTGGTTTGCAGTTTGCACCATTCGTTTGCGATGAAATAAGTTCTCCAAACGCTGATCGGAAAATCGTGCGAGTTGCGCTCGGTTGCCTCCTGCAAAGGCGATCTCGCGATCGAACAGACAGAAGAGAAATCCGGCGTGTATTTTTCAATCGAAGAAGACTTAGACAGTTCACTGGGACTTGTGTTCCTGTTCGTTCTGTGCGATCTCCTCTTTCGCTTGGACGCGATGACGTCCGATGTTATTCTCGAAGATTTACCCTCGCCCTTTGGAAATCTGTTGGAATACAATTTCCGTAAAGAAGTATGCGGAGAGTCGTACTTCGGTTGATCGTGTATCGTCCTCGGTTGTTCCCAGTCTATGAAAAACACGCTCAAACTCCAATGTTGATAGACGAACCCTATCATTTCGGCAATCTAAATGAAAGAAATAAATGTTAAGATGGGGTATAAATTTCTCTCATCAAGTTCTATGCGACACATCGGAATCGTTAACATGCCTTTGTTAATTTCAGATAAAACGTTATCGCATCAACGTTATTGCTTTACTTACTTTAAAGCTAAATGCTACAGTAATATACGTTCGGATTTTTTCTTCGCTATCCTCATCGGGAAGAAGAACATATGGTACAGTTTGGCCTTTATAAAAGATGAACAGATACATGCACGTACTGATGCACACAAACGTAATCGCGTTTCCAATCGCACCCATGGCGTAAATGAGAAACCATAATAAAACGACTACGCTGAGATTGCCATTGTGATTACGTTTATAATAACTCCACGCCTTGACACTTGAAAATATCAGTGCTATTCCCGTAAACACTCCGATAGTTATCTAAAAGATAATATATTTTTAGTATTTGAGAGAAAATTAAAATACCGTTGTATGGATTTTTACCTGAACATTGTAGTCTATATCGTTATCCTTCAGTACAAATACAATTTTGTAATCTATTGTGATATCGGAGTTGTCGAGGAAATCTTGATACGTCAGTTCGTCGTATTCCACGATCAGAATAGGCGCGAAGATTTTGCCGTGATCTTGTCCGTTCTGGACGTTTACTCTAAAAGTAGAATTATTGTCGATTATCCGCAAAAGGACTCGCAATGACAATTACGAGCGACTTACAAAATAGTCAGAGATTTCATATAACGAAGCGCGGAAAGCTCTGACGCTTTCATGAATCCACTGTTCATAAACACCGGTAACGCTTTGAAACCGCTTATATTGTCGACTAGAAAGAACTTTCGCACCAATTGTTGATGCGAGATTTCCTTAATATTCTACAGAATAAAAAAATATATATTATTATATAAATTTTATCGTTATAATTATTATCGAATTTTACCTGATCCGGCGACTTAACAATTACGGGCAATGCGTATATAAATGATTTATTGTCCTCTCTAAACGTTAAATAAGGAGACAGTAATTCTACTTGTGCGTTGAACAATTCAGCAGCAGTGGTTTTACACCTTTTGCTGAAATTTACACCGAATCTCACATTTCTCAGAAGTTGACAGGGCAGGGTCGGTCTGCCGATGGACAAGAATTTGCCGTTCAGTGCGAATCTCGCGATTGTAAAATCGAGGACGGTATTCTAAAAATATACATATTATTTTGTTTTCAATTTTACATTTTAAAGTATCTGCGCATTTATGTAAATTTATCTCTTTTTTCGTGATAAAATAATTAAGTGAGAGAATTCAAGCGAGAGCATCTCAAAGAAGAATATAATAAGAACGAAATCGCATTTTAATTTTGCGCTTCCCAGGAGATCATAAAATTCAGGAGAAATTAATTAATTCGAATTTCGAGGCTAACTTCGCGGTATTTTGGAGCGTGATATACATGGAAGTCGAACAAATTGTTTACAGAATAAATATAGAATTCAAAATAAAACAAAAATATTATATAAACGAAGATCGTTTAGGCTTTATGTATAAATTTTGCGAGTTTTAATAAATTATAGAAGACGTTGGAAATTTATATATTTTCTTCTTTGAACTTTATATTCATCCACAAGATTGTGTACAATTATAATAAGAATAATAAATTAAAATAAGTAAAAAATAGTTGATACAATTAAAACAATGCCAAATATAAAAACAGTAATAATCATAATTATGCATTTATAGAAACAATAATTCTCTATAATAATTCTCTAATTTCTATAGTAATTCTACATTGCACATCTGTAGCGTACATTGTCTCCTTTTCTGAGGCTGTATCTCTCGGATATCCGAGTGTTGTTCATCACCGCCGCCGTATCTTGTTTATTGTAAAACAACCATACGGGTGCCATAGGTGTATGCATAAAAAGCATACAAGCAATACCGTCGCTATAAAGAGTCAGAGCGCATATGTTCGACAAATGCTCGCACGCCATCCTGTCTTTCCTCTGGAAGCCGTTAATCACAGAGTCTTTTTATGAGCTATTGCTATTACGTCTTAAATAATGTAATTGTAATTATCGGCATTATCGCTACCGTTCTTTCGCACGCTTTCGAGCAAGTCCAAGATTTTTGCGCGCAAAGATCACGTACCTTGCAGAGGTGCACCGCGATTTGCAGTTCCTTTCTCAGGTAGTAACTGTCGACGTTTCCGCTGCGAAACTTCATCAGATACGTGCTTCTGATATCCGGCCAGTCGGCGACGTCGTCTTTGTGCAGACAATAATTTCGTAGTCTCACGTGTGTCGCACTCGGGCACACGCAATTAACGTGACCGCTGTGCTCGCGGTCGTCGCACGGCAGGCATTTCGAGCAATCGGGAGAAGGATACGTGCCCTGGATGCACGTTACGCAGAGCACAGCATCCAGCAGTGCACCATTTATATTTCTATCCACTGCGTACGAGAGTAAAAAAATTTATGTAATATATTTCATTCGAAAGGGCAAAACGAGACTATTTTTCTCCCGTAAAATCGCATCGCGGTCTTAATTTGTTTTCAGAAATTGAGTTGATCGAAAAGGAATTGCAGAATAGATAGTATTATCAGAAAGAAACAAGAATAGTAGCATTTTGCGAAAAATATTTCAAGCTTTAAATCTTTCAGCTTCTTTCTCCGAATACATTCTCGGCAAAATTTTCAAATAAATTCCGGAAAACTCCGGAATCTTATTAGCTGATAATTAAGAATAGATAATTAAGCTAAGAATATTCATTGGGGGATTACGTCTTATTTGGTTTGAAGAGCATTTGCATGTTGCATTGGGACGCAGGAGCAGGACGCAATCCTTTCCATCGACGGTCACGGTCATGTTGGGACCGCACGCGGCGCAAAGCGGATTGCCGTTCTCGAAACCGATCGCCCCGCTGAACTCGTCGCACTGACATCGCAGACCTGCGAGAAACACACGTAGAATTGGCGAAACAAATCAAATAGCAAATGAATAAGATCAAACCGTGAACCCACGGTCCGCGGCCGGCACAAGATTCCGGCTGGCGTTGCATCGCGAGCACGACAGGGAGACAGCGTCGAAGTACTCGTCGTATTTGCACATGCTTGGCTCCCAGTATTCGAGCACTTCATTGTTTACGTGAAATGCACTTGAGAGGGTCGTGAAAAAAATTACGATCAACGTCGGGTAATGATCGCGGCCACCTCGGGCGCAATTCATATTTGTTGTGCCGTCTCGGCCTGACGAAGTTGCCATGCCGACGATGGATGGCGGGCATCCGGCACTTGGTATGCATCGATTTTACCGGGGAATCCAATTTCGCACAATAGTTACAAAAAATAAGTTCCCCTAATAGAGCTTCAAAATTATTTAGACATTATTTATACAAATTTTAAAATATGTTCAAAATTGTCATAACTTAAAATAACAAAGAAAATATATACATATATTATGTGTGTGTGTCATAATAATGTTTTACTTTACAAATTATTCGTTGTCATTGCTATCGTTGCTATTGTCAGAAACTTATTGTTTCGACCACAAGGTTAACCATTAAAAAACGAGATTTTGGCCAATTTTTGAAGGAATTGGAACTGTACTAGGCGACTGTTCCACATGGTCGCCGTGGAACCACCGGGAGGTAGTTAAGTAGGGATAGAGCGAACGCGAGAAGAGTGGGAAATAATTCGGGCGTCGCGACGACCGTGGGAGTCGCGCCGCTACTTCCGAGGAAACAGCATCCCGGGGGATAACGTCTCGTAACGATCGTTTTTAGGTAAGGGCGACCTGATTTTCGCGCCGCGTTTTCATCTGTTTCTCCGCGACAAGGAGATCGGTCGCGATCGATTACAATTAACACGGTGTGTAGATCGCCGACAGTGCGCGGGCATCACGGATCTCGTCGCGATGATCCATTCTTGAATTTTTAATATTTTTGTGTTAATCTCGTACCACAATCGTATTACTTTGCACTGGAAATAAGAATCTTCTTATTATAATAATTCTTATAATAATAAGAAGATTCTTATTCCAGACAAATACGTGGAAATCTTTTTTAACACATATCATCATTTTGATTTTTGTGCGAAATGTTTTATCAAAAAGTTCCTCAAAAGTTAAAAATAGATAACGCGACAAAGAGTCTTTTATACTTATCGTAGATGAAATTAGCTTGAATCTTAAAAATTGATTCGCGATTCAACCCTTTAAAGTCAAAGGATATTTTTTACATCATATTTTTTCGTGTTTTGAAAAAAGTTTGGAAATGTACGAGGTCAATATTCACAGTGAGATATCTTGTATACTCTCGAGTCGAGTTTGAAGAGTTCTCTCTGGGAGAAAGTTTTGCAACGAGATGCTCTGATTAATTACACATATATTTTATCGCATTCAATCATGTTGCAACGATGCAATATATTATTCGCATTGTGAATGAAATTAACATCATATGCCATCGCGTACGCTATTTGCGTTCCTAATCGGTGTTGGCATCGTTAATGCAGTGCTGAAAGACATCGTCTGTCATAATCGAGATTACGAAATAATAATCATGCTATTGCTCCGCGCAATTAAACCGCGCTTATTACTCACGTATCTATACGTACTAAACGCGCTCTTCTCTGGCAGTGCCTATACATGACACTCGCGCGAATGTAATTGAATTAATTATGCTACTTTTACTCATCTTTGCGCATTATTAATGTTATTCATCTTTCAAACATTGAGATACATTTCATTTTGCAATAAAATGACTGTTCTATTGTCTAATAATATTAATTTTTATTCGGGGTAACAACGTAAACGTCTTTATAAACGCACAATTTCAAAACAATATTTTAATTTTTACCTAATTTTGTTCTCAATCTTTTATGATACTAATTTCCAATGATAAAAATATTTTTGCAATGAAGCGTGCCTATTAATTATTAATTAATGCAATATTGTTTTTCGCGTCCTCGAAATTCGGTACCTAGGCAATGTCGACATATTAATGTTAATACATCGTTTGTGGAAACTTATTTACGCATGATTTGTTGATTGCCTGAAAATTTAAACAACGGACGAATTTCTAATTCTGTAAATGATAACAAAATTAAACAATTATTAATGTAAAATGCAAAATTATATGGACAGTACGCTCGCTAATTTAATCTAATCGCGTATTCGCGACGCGTTGTTCTTTTAGTATATGTATGATGTTCGTGATGTAATGGAAAGTGTAATTAATCCTTTCAATCAAGATTATTCAATCCAAATAACACCAATTAATACGAAATGCGTGTATATTAGTGCCAGTGGCATAAAATTTAACACATTAAAGATTAGATAAAAAATTAAGCGTTTGCAATTAATTGCGTTATTACGCGTTGTGCCGTGAAACTGTGATGTCGATTGTGCACGACTGGGATTATTTTGTAATCGATATCGCCGTTTTTAAGTGCCGTGTCGACTAGCTAAATTTGGCGGCCTTACGCAACGATAGAGAACGAACGCGATCTCTGCGAGCACCGTTCTCGCTGGCTAAACATTCAATTTTATATTATTACGAGATTCCTCGTATAGAACGCGTAAAGTTACACGAATCTACGTTTATTCCGAAAATCACGACAACATTTATGTTCATCGTAAAAGTGGCACGTCGTAAATGCAATATCGACCGACTTATTGTTAGAGCGAATCCTTCGTTCGTATGTGAGATTAGGTTTTACACTAATAATTGTTTAATATTACTGCCGTTTTCGGAATAAAAAATTCGTTTATTATCTAACTTTGCAGACAATTAGCAAATAATGCATAAATCTATTTTTATAAGCGATATATTTGTTAATATCGTCGCCTTTCAGGTACTGCATTTCGGTGAATAATACAGCAAAAGGCTGTATTAATTAAATAATTAAATGATCTGTTTTTTAGGAAAATATTTTAATATTTTAAAAGATAGTATCAAGAAATGTCAATAACAATAATAATTAAATAAAAATTAAATATTGCCCTGAAATTGTGCCTTTATATAAAAAGAAGTTTATATCGCTATGAAATAATAATTGATACATTGCCCGTAGAGAAAGTATTCTATTAAAGGATTCTTTATACGAGATCGTTAAATTTTCATTCATGTATTAAATGTTTATTTGCTGCCAGAGAATCTCGATATACACGGTGGACATCCGATACTCCGCGCCAATTGACATGAGAGCGCGACGCAATTGCGCGATTTATTTAAGTCCACAGTTCTAATGGAATTTGTTTAATAATTCGAAACGTGGATCTAGCGAGGATCTGCTGAGTCAGAATCTAAAACAGTTGGCATTATATCCATCTTAACTCATTACTGTGCTTGTGTGTAACACGTGTGGGTTTAACTTGTCGCTGATTTATTTCACTACCGACTTAATCCTCTTTACTTCACTTTTTATATAGAAATGTATTTAATTTATGTATTTTTTATTGTTATATATTGTTTATCTTTTAAAAAATCTGAATTAAAAAAAAACACGATAATCGTGAAATAAAAGATTTTATTACGATAAAAAATAAGTTTATTTTGAATTTCTAAACATTTGAATATCTCAGTTATTACTTATCGATTAAATTACCAAATTGACACGTAGGTAACAATGTAGATTTAAAAGCCGTATGAATTAATAAACAATAATATACAGGTATCCTAAGTCCTAACTTTAAAAATAACAAAAATTATTAATATATTTCTAGAAAATTATTAAATCCAAAATATTTATATTATTCAACGTATAGAACAAAATAAACTTAATAATTATATTAATTCCATTTGGATACGTAAGAAACGTTTTTTGCATACGTCGCTTACACGATTTTTTTGAATGAATTGAGACGTACGAAAGCAGCGGCTATATACATCGCGCATAGTAAGATGCGACGAATGTGTCAACAAAGGATTGGGTAATGAGCCGATTCGCTCTAAATCATAGCTACTTTCCAAACGGATGCGCGCCAGACGTGTACTTGCCAATTAAGTCGAGCGGACAATCTAATTGAAAGAAGTCAGCTATCGTTTCTCGCGTTTTGGCACTTGCGATTCGACGAGAACGCGTGTTTTCCACTGAAAGGATGTGCTAAACGTCATTTATTCCGAGTTTATTCCGCTGTATATTTCTAGCTGTGAATTTATTTCCAAGGCGTTGCGCGATTTCAGCGTGACCACTTATTTTGACTTTTATCATTGAACATATTTGTGTCGATGATCCATATAGTCGAGCCAGGAAAAATGCACCCCGTTTATCGTCCATGTAATAGACGAACGAAATCGTCGGCTTCCAAGAAGAACGTTACTTAACTGTCAAAACAATTCCATCATCGCGTTGACGCGTTTTGTCCATCGCTCTTTGTCGTGTTACGATGCAAATGTTGAAAGTGAAGCGTTGAAAACCGTCACAAAATGCCAGAATTTGGAACTACTGACGATAAAATAATTTTTATTTTCAAAAATTACGTTAAACTAAATTTTATGTTAAAGTGAAACTGTTTAAAATGCGTAAAATGCTGATAAACGCAATAATTTTCTCCAAATCAAATCTATTTGTCGCAAAACCAGAAGATATTGATAGAATCAAAGAAGAAAGGTAGCCTCGGTAATTTAATAGTCGACTAAAATAAATAGGTCGATGTACAGCGCTCATTAGCCTACATGCGCGATAACGTACCTACTGTCTCTTGTCTCGGTCGCAGCCTCTCGATTTAAAAATAATTTCGAAACAAAAGACGTAGGCGGGTCGACGGACATTAATCTTCAATCCGAGGCTGAGGATAACTTGCGACACAACGACGTTATTGAAAGCGACAAGGAGATTTGAATCATTACTCAATAAACGTCAACGTTGTGTTGTGACTGTTATTTCTATGGATATGTTGGCGAACAACTTGCATGAATAATAATTCTTCATAAGCAATCTTAATTGACATTTACATCACTTAATTTACATCACTTATAGATACAAAAATAAACGCTTTATAGGTGCAAAAATAAGCAAAGGATGGAGTCCTAATAAGAAAGGCTTGAAAATTTTTAACGTGGCTTTATTTTAGGTAAATGTGTATTATGGGTATAAGAAAACTTTTTAAAACTTATTAATCCATTGTGATTGAGGAAATTAATCCATCGCGAGCGGTATACGCCACTTCGAGTGTCCTATCTTCTTTTAGAGGCCGAAAACGTGATAATTAAACCGCGTCTGCGATTCCAAGCACGTACACAGATGTAGAAATCGGCCCTGAAGAAAGGGAGTGGGCGCTCGGAGATTCGCGCCTCGCGTCCAGGGGGATTGCGGCCCGGGCCTCGTGCGCGCCGCGCGCCGTGCCAGTTCAGTTCACGGGCACCAAATTAGATGCGGGTTATTTTTGACCAGCGTACAACCGCTCGCTCCAGTTTGCCGACGATGACGAACCAAATCGCCAGTGAGAAAAAGAGAGAGAGAGAGAGAGAGAGAGAGAGAGAGAGAGAGAGAGAATCCGCCAGACTTCTGTTACTTAGCGTATAGAGCGCGTCTCTTGGAAGCCACGTGGAGAAGAGAGGCCGGGGATCACCACGTGTCGTACGCGCGTGTTTGGCGAAATGATTTTCAGCATTATTAGCTCTCCCATGTGGGTGGTACATAACCGAAACGTTCGCTCATATATCCGAATTAGAGCTGCTACATTAATAACAATGCCACCATGATACCAATGTTTTAATATTGCTAATATAGTTGATAGTAATAATTTTAACACTAGACCTACCAAAGCAATCAAATAATTAATTTGTAATTTTTTTAAAAATTACTCAAATTTGCAACGATGCATTTCCCTTCAATAGATTGTAATATGTAAATAATTAAATTAGTTTACTTTTCCTCTTCATCCTTTTTTTCAGAAATATATTTAATATACATATTTAATTGTTGATAGTTTTTGTATTAAAATCAGAACTTATAGGATATCTGTTTATGAATCTATATAGTTACGTGCTAATTTGGTAATTTATTTAATACTATCAGGAGTTTCTTTTATCGAACAAAGTTTGAATCGTTTTGAAAGGGCATTGTATTTCTCATCCCAAAGAAAATCTCAACCTTCTGATCCTCGCGAAAGATCGCAGTGCAGAATGTGTCTGATTTGCAGATAACAGGGAGAGGCAGCCGAATCTCGAGATGTCGAGGCCAATCCTTAGCAGGCCGCGCACGTTCATCTACGGTAGCAACTACGACAAGGGCGAGTCCTATTACAAGCCCATGGTCGACCACCTAGACCGGAAGTACAGCGCGCGGCCGTTGTTCCCGGAGCCGAGAAACTCACTAGCCGACGAGATCGCGGCGCGCCGTAGCGACATCGGTAACCTCAGTCGTTTTCCAAAGTGGTTTTGAAGGAGTGTTGTAAAAAGACTTCCCAGACCCTCCTCGAGAGATTGTCCGACGGGGCTCGCTGAATAGATTCGTTGTGCAAATGAAAAATACTTGAGAGAAACTCTTGTTTCCTCCCACCCCACCCTCTCCCTCTCGTCCAACTCCACCCTTTATTTCCAACTCCCACGACTCGCATGATCTGCCTCGAGGCGAGGCACTGTTAATTATATTATTTATTCGATTCGGCATCGCGATTCTCGATCGATTACGTGACCAGAGGGGGATCGCGATGCGGAGCTCGAGATTAGGATGTGAACGGAAAAATCGTTGTCCAGGATTTGTTAAATACTTATTTGTGTTAACGAAGAAGTGATTACAGAAAGTGTGTATACGCATCAGAGAAATAGTACCCGTAGTAAAATATTTACTGTAGATTAGGATTCTTACTAAATATTTAACATGTAACGTATATTTATTATTCAGCAATGTCGATAATACATTTAATAACGGATCTAAAATAAATCGAGCATTATTTGAGAATTAATCTACCTACTTGTGTGAAGAAACTTATAATTGGATTTAGAAAAATTGTACGAAGAAGAAACGCAGCAAGGGATTCAACGAACGAATATATTAGTTTGGCCATCTTGTCGGTCTCTTGATATTACTAAAGTTAAAGCTTGCGGTCCTGGTACGTAGCGAGAATGAGGCCCTCACATTCTAACGGTTTGATCGAATGTTGATGTCTTCCTTTTGCGTGCATCGATCTTTATTGTCTTGCCTGCCGTCTGTGTAGTTAGTCTCTGGATTATGTCTCTCCTATTTGATGTATCATTTTGCTGAATAAACGTTTGGTCTCCTAAGTACACGTTGACTTTGCGCGGGGAGCCTTGGTGTGATTACTGTACGTATGTTGCGCTTGCTGCGACGATCATCGACGAGGATCGACGGATCGCAACGCGCCAGCTTCTCGAGGGGCTCCTCATTTCGACATTGCGCGAAACTTTGCCTTCGTTGATTCCCGGATTATCCACACGCATGCACACTCACATGTATCATTCACGCCTCACATCGACACATATGACACACGGCGAGGCGATTTATGAAAGGTGTTGCGTGTCTCCTTGAATAATACGTCCGCAATAAAGCTGACAGTGATCGCCCGGTTGATGACGAGTAGATTTACGCGGCCGCATAAAAATAGAAGAACAGAGAAAATCAAAAGGTGAAGATATACCGCATCAATAAATTGTTGATCGCGACGAGGATGAATAAAAATAGTAGAGCGTCTGGAGCCTACGGGAAATCCCAGAAACGAATACGCCAACATTTTGTCGTCCAAGAAAATTTTATTTAATTTGATCTTTTTTTATTTGACATTACTTTCTGTAGCGAAAATCGGTTCGCGATTGCTGTAATATTTAGGAGTGACGTATTAAGTATGTACTTCTTTTTTTTCTTCTTAATCAAGAACATTACAAAGAGGGGAAAAATCCTTCTTGCATTGAAAAATGACATTATATAGAGACAATAAGATAGAAATATGTGCACTCGATAATCCTGATTAAAATGTAAACGCATTAAATTCCCGACAAAAAGAAGAAATGATTACGTGTTACCGGTTTTTGCTGCATAATTATCTGGGACACCCTGTATGTTCCTGGCATCGCGGATAGTGCGAAACGCGGAGGATGAGGACGAACGTTGTGCTTGACGTTAGGTGCGACTGCTAGTTTATTAGCTTAGTCGAGCGCACTGATGGGATTTTGTAGATGTGCCAGGCTGTTAATGTGATGCGCATCCGAATTTATTTTTGATCAAACGACACTAAAAATATGTGCAACCCGCTGTGTAAAGCTTACTCAGCCGATGTCGAGTCGTTGTAAGTAGAGAAACACGAAATGTAACCGACGAGGCCGATCGTGGTTTCTTAAAACTGGTAATTTCAATGTAATTTTTATTTTACGCGTTGCATAATTTTAACGTTATTAAATTAAGAAGATAATATTATTTCATAAAATTAATTTATTTATAATCTATAACAGAATTTACATTTCTTTCTTCAATATTTTTGCATATTTAAAAAAAATATTTTAAATAATTATAAATCTCAATGTGCTAATTTTTATTATGATTATACGCTGCTGTTGCATCTAACATCAATTTATATTTTTGTTAAGGATTTATAGATTAAATTATAACCAGTGTCGAAAATGGAGTTAATTTTGCTTAAGATTATATCAATTTATACTTCGATATCTATCAGCGCATAATGTGAAACATGATGTTTTAAATAAAAACGTCTTAAACGAAATTTTGTTTTCTCTGAATTCTCCCTTATCATTACTGGTTATAATTTATACTTTAAATGTAGTTAAAATAATTCGAATTTCATAATGTTTCTTTTATAATTTTTATAATGTTTAAATTTAAATGTTTATATATTAAGTATGTATATATATTAATACCGACGGTGAAACGTCGATGAAGTATATTTTTAAATAATTTAATTGCAAAATTTATTGAATTGCGAGCTTGCGAGATTTTCCATCTTTTCTTCTTATCCATCCGCTACCATCTCTTGTAATAAGAGCCTTTCTCTTTCATCCAAAATCGTTGATTTTGCAAATTCGATCGTTCGGCGCTGTTTCTCAATAACATCCCTTATCTTAACCCATCATCTCCTATCCTTTGCACAAATCAACTCTCTTTTCTGATATCGGTTTTTGCAGGCACACGCGACCTCTCCGGTCCCCGCACTGGCTCCCTCGGTCGCGATCTTGACCTCGACCTCGACCCTCGTATCCGAGCCTCCCAACCACCACCCTTCACCGACCCTCTGCTAGCTCTCGACGACGAGGACACCGTCTTCGACAGCCGTGGGCAACGCATATCGGCGCGTCGCAGGCTGGGCGAAGAGTTTGCGGACGAGGTATCAGCGACGACACGCCGTTTACGTGCTCGAGTGGCAGCGATGGGTCTCGAGGACGAATTTGAATCCGCGAACGTCGCGGGCCAGGCCAGAAGGAACGCCGACCTCCTGGAGAACGCGGTGACTGCCAGGAAGAGCGCCAAAACGGCGATCGAAGATGTCGAAAGCAGCTTCAATAAGAGACGCTCGAAGCTCTTCGACGAGCTCGAGCGCGCCGACGAGAGCAAGCCGGCGTTTGCCAGGTGGTCCAAGCTGATCAACGAGGACGAAGACTTAGCGCAGACCAGCGCCGCTGCCAGCCGGGCTATACAGACGAAGGCGCGCCTCCACGATCTCGAGTCAGAGATGGAGCAGCTCGCCGAAAAGCAAGCCAAAAGGGAACGCAGGGCAGCAGCCCTTAGAGCGATTGTCAACGAGACTGCCGCCGCGTCCGATGTTGACATCGCTCAACAATCGGCCGTCAACAAGAAGGTGCGCATCACCGAACGCACGGAGAAGCACGTCAGCTTCTAGAGAATCTTGCGATTTACTTTAATTATTCAACAACGGTGTTTTACAGCCGTTAAACATATATACACTTCGGATTATTTTTAGCAACTATAGAGAGATCGTTAATCTTCATATATCACAGCTGTCGCAGAAAGAACACCTTCCTAGTCATTAAACGTGTCGATTTTATCTTGAAAAATATTATTTAAATATGATTTTATATTTAAATTCTATTTTTTTTTAATAATTAAGTTAAACAAAGTTGTTAAATGAATCTGCTTCTAACAAGATTGTTATTACAGATTTAGGTTGCAGCCTTTTGATAATTTTGGAAAATTATTTTGTCATCATATAAGATCAATATTGTAGTAATTTTTATTTAATTTTTACTTTTTACTATCTTTCTTCTCAATTAGGGTCTAATATAGAGATTGTAAATCGCTGTAAGACACTGTTGTATTTGAATATGAGCATATAGAATATTTTCGATGCGCCGTTACGCGGCGATCGCCATTTTTACGGCGGTCGCATAATTATATTCATATTATATCGTTGTTGATCTGTTCGCGAAATGAACGTACGTACGACGATTCTATTAAATTTTATAGTGCGTTATAGACAATGAATTATCGATAAATTTTACTAATAATAAATTGTTAATAAATTTTATCGATAATATCCAATATTGACACTTACGCTCACGATATTGCGCGTACGTTTGTTACGCGTAATCTTGTAATTATAAATGTATTAATATATACGTTAATGCGAGAAGTTTCTCTCGAAAATACGCTTAATTCCTCATTTTTAGCTTGAAAACGATAATAATATATATAAGTGATAAAATAATACGATTTAAAATCCAACGTGCGTTTCAAATTAGGTTTCTGTATAAACAGTTTCTGATTAAAAGTAAATTTTATAAATTCTATTTATATTTAAAACATTTTCTTGCAAATTATTTAATGTCCTGAAATTTGATAAATAATTTAATTAACACAATAAAGCCTGGATTGCTCAAGATTTAACGTATTTTCGGACGATATTTCTCACATAATTTTTCGCTTTTTTGCTCCTTAAGTGCGACCAAGGAAGCTTAAATGTTACTTGTTCCTAACAAATACGTTACGTTTTAATGTTTAAAATCATTTTCATGTTAAAACTTGTTACCACCAGCACGATATTATAAAGAGACGCAATACCGCATTTTGTCAAATCCGTCTCGAAACATTGCCCCTTTCATAAAACTATTCTCCGCCATTCGGGGACAAACTCTGTAATGTGCAAACTCTTAAACACACGGCGAAACTTTCAAATTTACCATAAATGTATATTTCTTCTTTCTTATTCAGGAATAAATCTTGTCTGAAAACTCTTTTCTGAGAGCAAGTCAAATTACACATGTGTGCACCACGTATCTCTCCATCACATTTCCTTTTATTCGTTATATGTGTGTACTTCTTATTTCACCATCTACATTTCATGTATTTAGATGTTTTCCTTTTCATTTTCCGCATGCACAAGATTACGCCCTAGCTGCGTTGAGACTCTGCAGGTAAGAATTCATTTCATAAAGTTAGTATAGAACTGATAAATATTTCCATATTCGATTGTATTTCTATATTATAGTAAAATTCTTACCAACCATAACGACGTGTTTTAGATTAAAATAAACTTATCTAAATTATTCTTTAAAAACAGTTTTTATTAAAAATTGTTATAATAAATAATTGTAACGAATCATTTTAAACTATCTTTTAATTATTATGAATAAATTTACTTTTTTCAACTCAAGAAGTTGCATTGTACAACAGCTATAGAGAATGGAATTAATAATATAATATCTTAGCAATTCCACTAACATTTTAGGTTCTCGTAACCTGTCGGGAAATCGCGACGATTTCTACGACGAGTTAGACTTTTTGGTTGACGGACGTGGTAGACCTATTCAGGAGAATCCTTATGAAGACGATTTCGTAATCACTCATCGACGTTTCAAGGAACGTGCAGCTGCCGCATTCGAAGAGGATATGGCGGAATTGAGACGCAAACGGCGAGATATGCAGGTTGAATTAAACAAAAGAACAAGCCGATAATTTAATGTTAAAAATCAAATTAGATTAAATACAGAAATAAGCTATCGATAAAACACATAAAAAACTAGTTTATCATAATTTAAATTACATCATAAATCATAATTAAGTTATATGGATGCACGTAACTCGAACAACCAACAACATCATCTTCATATCGTCTGTTCTGTTCTACAAACTTTTTAATATCTTTTTGTCGTATCTGATGGACTTACTTCCTTGCAGGATCGCGTCTTCGACGTGATTGATCTAAACGCCGAGATAGAGAAGGCCAAGAGTACACTGGAGGCCGCCGGTATCGTGTTCCAGCGACACGCGACCAAGTTCAACAACCAGGATGACGATGAGCAGACGATGTCGCTGGCGCAGAAACTTGACAGAACGCGCAAGATCGCGAATGTTGAGCTAGAGAAGCCGAAGCCCAAAACCTTCCTGATGAAGTGGCCCAAGATGCCGGTCGGCGAGCCGGAAGCAGCTCAGCCCGTTGCTCAGGCGGGAAGACAGCGCAGGATCAACTCACTGATCGATACCAGCGAAATCGGTGATCCGCTGGAGGCTGTCGCGATGCAGCCGATGAAACGGAGGTTTTTGAAGAGAAAGAAAAGCGTTTCATTTTAAGAATCAAATATTCTTTTCTATTCGATGTTAACGGTGTGCAAAATCTTTCAATACTTTAGTCAAAAATTCTTATAACTTGGAGAACTTCTTTTTAATTCTGCAACATTAGATCTATGTAATTAATGCTTAAATTAAAATTTTGTCTATTCAAATCTAGATCGTTTGAAATAGAACGAAAAATATGCTTTTATATATATACTATCAATTATTTGCATTTGAAGATTAATTCCTGAAAATAATCCTTTATTTTTAATCATTTTTCATTTAAAAATTACTCGTACTGTTATGTAGAAAAAAATCTACTTCAAGTTAGTTAAAAAATCTGTTTTTTAAATATTTTCTGATAAGCCTAGAATATTCAGTATTTCATCAACTGTATCACCCGCACCAGAAATATTTTTAATAATTAAGTTCTTATTATATTTTATCTAATCATTGAAATATAATTATTAATTACATTTATTTATTTAGTTGATCACGAGATACTGTTCTTTTATTTCTTGAAATAATATTTTTCGCAAGCAGATTGTTCCTATCTACTATGTACTTTAATAAAGAAATATTATAGTTTATTCGTATTTATAATAAATATTAAGTATCAAATAAAATTAAATAAATCCTACTACTTCTCTTCCCTAGAAAAATTAGATTAAATTATTAATTACTTAATAAATTATTAAATATTGGTTACAAAAGAAAATATGTGTATGATAATACAAAATTGACTTAAAAAGTTTCTGACGTTCAAGAGTGAAGATATATTTTACAATGCCAATTTTTTTTTAATGATACACCACATGTCAAAGAAGAGTGTACAAATATACATCATTTTAGCTACAATAGGCAGACGTTGCATTATCGATTTTGTCAGTATCATCAAACACATTTGAGAATTGCAATCCTATTTATATTACTAGCTTATACAAAACATCTAATAAAAATTGTCAAGTCGCAAAAAGACGACACAATAGAGATTAAAAAGATGTTACGTTAAAAAATAAATATTGATAAAGACCTACACGTGAGAGACTGCATACACGTGAGTGGATATATGAGATTTTAGTTGTCTTTGATGATTGCCTTTTAACAGCTTTTAACACAGAGCGGGATTCACAGGATCTTCTGATATTTCAAACTATAGTAGGCACGAGTATGGTAGCTATAATGTCTGGATGTCTGGATGCGTTTCATATTGGTGAGGTACTTCATGTCGGCCGATCGCTTAAAGCTTTTATCTATATTCTTTTCATCGTAGGTTCTCAAAGCCCTTTCCGCCCATTCCTGAGCTCTAGGTGGCTCGCGGTATATACCCTTCTGCCTCGAATCAAGATAGTCGATCACGTCGTCGTAATAGTTCTTCCTATTAGATAAAAAAGACGTTACCGAGATTGAATATTGATAGATAATTTCGAGATTATAATTTTCGACCGCCATCAAGTCCAATATTTTCTACAATTAAATATAAATAATGTAATTTCAACTCTTATTAAAATTCATCATGTTGTAATTATAACTCTTTAGTATACATAAAAGCATTGAAATATTTTTCTTCTCTCACATAATATTTGAAACGAAAAAATTGTTTAAACTCGAGCTCGACTTAAACCATGCTGTTTCATCGAGCAGCAAAAAATTCCCTGAAATTCCGTGAAAGATTGCAATGTTTCTGATCTGATTTTAATTTCATTTGTATTAACTTGTGTTTTTCAATCGCATTAATCACGCAACTTACCTATAATCGTAAAGATACGCATAATTGAGGAACAGTGGTCGAACCCAATGATGGTTGTAATGCGGTGGCTCGAGCTTCAATAATTTCAGGACCGGTCTGTCAGTGGTAGCTGCCTCGGCTGGCGCACCTTCCCCTGCACCCTCGGCAACCGCTTCCGCAGCCGGTTCCTCAATGTCCCACGGTGCAGCTTCGTCATCCGCCCACGACATCGTAATTTCGTTATATATTCACTTTGATATTGAGCCTGCAAATAATTATACCGCGTTAAATATAAGTGTCATATAAATCCGTCATTCTTAAGATTATCACAACGAAATTGGCTTATTGATAAATAATTAGAAATTATTCCTTCGTTAATCTATTCCTTTGTGATATCGGTTCCGTTTTTTATCTCTAAGATCTATTCGTTTGACGCTTTTATTCTCGATTAATTTAGCCGATTGATATATATGTATACATTGTATGAAGAAACAGGTCATCGAAGACACAACAAACCGTTTGGCTGAGGTATCAATTGGTATTTGTGGCGAAACTAAATGCCATACCGAGCTCCAAGCATTCAAACGTCTTGGCTAACACACTAAATTTATACATATAAAATACCCCTTTAATCTTTAATTATATGTCGCTCATCATTAACAAACCGGATAATGCAAAATAATCACGATTTGCAAAGTAATATGATAGCGTCGTTTTTACGCATCCTGACGACGAGACCACGACTTCTTCTTTATAACGTAGATATACGATGAAATATGAATGTAAAGATAAAAAAATATCTCGAGTTCAAAACAGATGAAATAAAAACCTAAAGGATGGTGAATTTCACTACACGGACAATTTGATAAAAGCACAAACGACGAAAGACAATCTCTCGATTTCACTGTCAAAACCACGGTCTGGTCAAAACTATCGTTCACTGTGTCTCTTTTCCGCCGACGACGGCGACGACGCGGCCAGGGATTCTCCGAGGGCGCGATGTACCTGCGCCTGCAGCGGCTGCAGCTCCTGCTTTCGCACTCGCGCGTACTGCGAAAAAATGACCGGCCCTTCTGCGCGCCGCGGGCTCGACTCACCACTTCCCGTGGACCTTGTTGGGTTTCGCTTTTATTTTAGCAACATCTTCCACACCCCGTTCGTCCCTTTGAAGGTGCGCTCCTCTGCCTCCGTGAGGAGGGGACGATTTGGCACGCGATCGGCTACGATTATTGGCGTTGCGAGTTGCGACGACTCCTCTTTTCCTCTCCCCTCGTGTGTGTACGCACACGCACGTGCGTCGGCGATTAGCTTGCGATTAAATGCGCGCCTCGACACTTGTCCAGCTTGTCCTCGTGCCATTTCACGAACACGCTTATTAACATTGAAAAAGCAAAGATGACACGTACCTTTGGCCGGGGGAACGGAAACGCCGCGACAGTCATCGAAATCGATAATTTGCGCCGAAATAAACTTTATGTCATAAAATACATTTGTGCCGAAATAAAATTAATGCCATGAAACCTATCTGCGTCGAAATAAAATTATTAAATATCATAAATCTCATCCTTGATTAATTATCTGCCGTATAATTTCGTCGCTGTCGTTCGACTTGCTGATTTTATGTTACGTCACGAAACCTTGAACGTTACGAGAGTTTATTGTTCAACACGTGGTCAATTATTGCTATTTATAAGCGAATTACTATGGCCCAATTAAAGATTTGTGCGCATTGAACGATACAGTATAATTATTCGGCAGCAACATTGACATCGTACCCTGGTTTACTTACTATAATTCACGCAAATTGTAACAGAATGTAACATTCAGACGCGTACGAACTTGAGATGTATATTTGCGACCTTTGCGACAATGTGGTGTATGCCTGGATTAAATACGCCCAATTTAATTTGAGATTAAAGATGAAAAGTTCAACTCTCTATTAAAATAATAGAATATTATTTAAATTAACCGTTTGCCAAAGTTGCGTGTGTTCAATTCATAACATTATTGGAAGGTAAATCTGCTTTCCCCCAAGATCTTTGTTAACAACACGAGACCGATTTTAAGCCAGCTGTTAATGAAGATGTCTCGAAAATAGATTTATCTATTAAAATTAAATAATGTTTATTATTCCGTGATAAATTTGATACATAAACAAATAATATTTTGTTATTTTAATAAAGAATTAAAATTACTTTCTATTTTACTCTAATCGAAAATAAGAACACAATATTATTTAGAATAAGATAAGAATCAAATAAGAATTAATACAATATTTATTAAAAACTGCAAACCAAATTTCTAAAACAACATATATATATATTTTTACATTTAATGTTTTAAAAGAAAATATAATTAAAATTATTTATTTTACAATTATCGTAAAAAAGTATCATTTTAGGTCTAGAAGATAAAATTTTTAATTGTACTATCTTTCCGACATTTAATTATGCGTTTCGAAAAATTTATTAAACACAAGATAGCCGAGTAAAATAAATATTTAATTATTTAACGACTTAATTATTAATTAATTAAGACGCAATTGAAGGATAACGAATTTATTTAATTCACTATATAATATTTGCGAGATAAGGGCTGGATTCCGATATTCACTGTCAATACTACAAATCTATATTTTACGTCACGTATACGTATTGAAAGTTGCTGACAGTGAATATCGGAATGCAGCCAAGAGATAGAGAGAATTGGAATAGGTGTCTCCGACAGCTTCGAAATATCGTCAAAGTTATTCGGGGACCATGACACGACAGGAGCCATCAAGAGGTAACAAGGTTAGAATACGTGTCTTCCGAGATCGTCGAAAAATCGTTGAAGTTATCCGGGTAACATGTTGAGCAAAGAGGTTTACTTAAGAAGTGGCACAAGAAACGGCGGGAAGCGCCCAGCGCTAGCGGTTGCCGCGACGCGCCAAGAGATGGCAAGAGCCGCGCAGTTTCAAATCGCGCCAAAGCCGCCAAATACTTCCTCGACCTCCTTGCTCCACATGTACTCCTGATACCTCCTGATATTTTTCGAAGCTCTCGGGAGACGCGGCGTTTTAACACCGCCACCTCTTAACACCTCTTGTCCCATCATGCTCCCCGCATAACTCTGACGATTTTTCGCAGCTCTCGAGAGACGCGTATACTCTAGCTTCGCTATTTATTTCTTAAATAACATCTTCTATTCATATTGTAACGTGTTCCCACATAATTATAAATAAAATATAAAAAATGTTTAACGTTGTTAATATTTTTATATATTTTTTATGTTTAAATTTTTTTAACTTGAAGCGTTTGATGTTTTTATATAAATATTACAAAACTCAAATAATGATTTAATGATTGATTAAATAAAATTAAAATTAAATAATGATTGATTAAATAAAATTATAAGTAAAATATTATAATATATAACATTATAAAATTTGTACAACCATTGAAAGCTCGTGCTAAATGCAATGTTTTTTTTTCTTTAAATATTATGAAACCTAAATAATGTTATTAATAATATTAATGTAATATTACAAATTATACACTAGAAATAAATAATATTATAAAACCTACACAGGCATTAAAAGCCTATGCTAAACGCGTCCGATGACAGAAGTCTATTTATAAGACGGAAATTTATTAAAGAAGAAGAAATGTTTATTATTTAGAATTTTTAAAATGACGGACATATACGAATCCCCTGCGCACTGACGCGCTAGTCAGCTGATTCTGTGGCGTGATTAACTTGTCCAAGAACCGGATTAGTCAATGCGGGACACCACTTGATCACAGTTTAGCAGAATTAGCAGTCTATTCTCGACAGCGTTTTCTCGGCGCCGGGCGATGTTATTGTATGGTTATGTACTATGTAGAATAGGCATGCGACACACGTGATCGCAATCTGACGTTAGAATTAACGATAAATATATAAACTGACAGCCGCGATTGGAATACATCTCGAATTATACATTCTGAATTAACGTCGTCAATTGCAATGCTGTCACTGACGATGCTCCAACGAGCTCTGTCCGGTAAAACGGCTCCCTGCCTGAGTCGTTTGTTGTCCCTGAGACAGGTAAACAAATTCTCCGACACGGCTGCCACGAAAAACGAGAGTAGCGGTGAGTTGAATACCGGCGAGTCGCGGGACAAACCTGTCGCGAGCGACGTCGAGATTCCCTCGGGCGAGGAGAATGTTTCTCGCCTCCTGAAGGAGGCTGCCACTTACAGCGATGCCCAGGATACAAGCTGGGCAACGACCCCCTACCCGGCCGATGCCCCGACCTCCGTCGAGGAGGAAGTCGCCAAGCCGAAGGTCGATCCGTTGGACACCTGCGTCGTGCTCTTTCCAGGACAGGGTACCATCAAAGTCGGCACGGTGCAGAAGTACTTGCGCTTTCCACAGGCGAGAGAATTGTTCGAGATAGCCAACGAGATTCTGGACTACAATCTGCTGAAGCTCTGCCTGAATGGTCCGCAGGAGAAGCTGGATCAGACCCGCTTCAATCAACCGGCCACCGTGGTGAGTTCGCTGGCTGCGCTGGAGCGACTGCGCGAGGAAAGGCCCAGGGTATTCGAAACGTGTAAAGCAGCTGCGGGCTATAGCGTAGGGGAACTGACTGCCCTGATCTTCTCAGGCGCTTTACCCTTCGAGGATGGCATCAGATTGGTCTCCGTGAGAGGCGCCGCGATGCAGTACGCCTCTGAAAAGTGTTCTCAGGGAATGCTGTCGGTCCACTGTACTCCACAGGCTGCAATAACGGAGGCGTGCAAGAATGCTCAGAAGTGGGCGCAAGATTGCGGCGTAGAGGTGCCAGTTTGTCAGTAAGAATCGTTTCATGCATTTGTAAAAATGTTTTCTTGTCGCACATTACATACATTTCATGCAATCGATTTGAATTACTATGAAATTAAGTTTGCGATAATTTATAAATACTTGAGAGGGATGTGGCACTATGTTAGATATTATAGAAAGAATTGTTGTAGGGTGGCAGTATATTTGTACACTCAATCGAAGATCCTGGCTGGGAATACTCAGGCTCTCGAGTACATAGAAAAGAACGCAAAGAAATACGGATTTTCCAAGTTGACCAGGCTGCCGGTGTCGGGCGCATTCCACACAAAATTGATGGAACCGGCACTCAAGTCCTTCGGCAAGATGCTCCATACGTTAGAATTCAATGATTTTAGGTGTCAAGTCTATTCAAATTGCAAGGGGCACGTCTATGGCAATCCGTCGTTAATTAAGAGATATTTGGTGAAGCAAATCGTGACGCCTGTCAAGTGGGAGCAGAGCATGCAGCTGCTGTACAACAGACCACCGGGAACCGACTTTCCGCGAACCTTCGACGTAGGATCGGGAGGAAGAATGTCAACGATCTTAAAGTTAATTAATGCAAAGGCCCATGAAAACTGTATAGCCGTCTAGTCTCTTTTATATTTCTCGACAGCACTAAAAGGAAGTCTGAGAATACATTTGACAATGTTATTTTGTATATACTTGTTGATTAACTTTATTATTCCTATTGACTTGGGACTTGTGAAAATAAAGAGGATCAAAATTATATTAAATACGAAAAATACACGTGTTTAAATTTATTAAAAATCTATTTAAATATAAATTTGACAAGAGCATCAGTACATTTTTATTAGCGAATGAGCAAATATGTATTTTGTTTATCAACTGTAAATTATAAATATTCGGCTCGATGCGTGTCGCGAGTCACGATACTCACGATTGACGCTCCAAGCGTTTGCAGCGCCAAAAATAATCCTCTTATTTCTAAAAGGTTGGAGTCCCTGGTCCCTGCAAGTCCCTGGTTTTCACGCATGGTATCCGCCGGTATCGGTGAATTGTCCGTTGTAGAATAATTAATCTAGCCGCATTATGAAGCTAGTAAGGTACGTAAGATACGTGAAAACTTATATAATAAAGAAGACGTCGCGAGGACATTGAATTTTTCACGCGTGCAATGACTCGTCTGTATACTTTCTGTGAGAATTCGGAGCAATTACTTGCGCGCAACCTAACCTATACTTTAAATGTTTTTGCGCGAAAACGGTGATTATTTCTCGGAGGAATAACGTCTTGTTGCTTTTGCAGATTTTTGATGAAACTCAGTCACGAGACTGTGACAATAGAATTGAAAAATGGGACCCAAGTTACTGGAACGATTACAGGTACGTCGAAGCAATGTTTTGTTATTACGACTTGGCGTCAGGTTAAAGATTGAAATCTGTGTGGCTACTGGCTGTGTAAAATTAATCACACCACTGATACGGCAAAAATCACATTATAATTGAGAATTTATAATATTTAACGGAGCAAGATTACATTATTGTGGTTATAGAATTAATTATAAATTATTTCGTTGCAGGTGTCGACGTTGCAATGAATACACACTTGAAAACAGTGAAAATGACAATAAAGAATCGTGATCCCATACAGTTAGAAACTCTAAGTTTGCGGGGTAACAATATTAGATATTACATCTTGCCTGATTCTCTTCCCTTGGAAACATTATTGATAGACGATACGCCGAAGGCTAAGGCCAAGAAGAAGGAAGCTGCGAGAGGTACATATAGCATATTAATATGTATCTTTCAATATTTCAGTGCTGTGCATGTATAAACATATCCAGCAAATGGCACGCTATGGATTAGTTCAAGTGTTCGCTGAATTCAATAAACATGAGTATGTTACGTGCCTGATTTTAATAATAGACAAAAGTATTTTTAATGCTGAAGTGCGATACAGACGGTAGAGTATTCCGCGCAATCTGTTTATAAAAATATTCAGCACTGAAAGGGTTAATCCAATAAATATTAATCCGATTATGTTTTTAACATCGGCTCTCTGTATTTCAAAGAGAATATTTTCTATCTCTTTGTAGTTATCGCAATTAACAAAAGTTTTCTGTAGTTATTAATCATACTATTTGTTTGTAGGTGCTGCTCGTGGCAGAGGACGCGGCGCCAGAGGTGGCAGGGGTGGTAGAGGTGGCCGAGGTAGAGGAAGGGGCAGACGATAGTGATATTCAACGTATTCTTCACTTTCAATATACAAACTTTTCTACTTTTGTGAAAACGATCAATATTCTGCTAATTTTATAAGTACGTATCTATGTGAAGCTATTCTCCCGATGTAGCCATGATATTAAGTTTCAAGATAACGTGGACATCTATTTTTAACAGATTTAAATTTAGCATACATTGATACAAGCATTCCGATATTTTAATTTTATATTCAATTTTATTATTCGATATGCTCAAAGAAAGATTTGTAAAATTGATTTCCTTCAAGCATATATAGTCGCATATGTATTTGCTGTATAGTTACCTATGATTTTCATTGTAATACGATTCATTTAACTTAATTAAAATTTGTTATTTGAATCTATTAATTTGAATTTTACAGTATTAAATATAAATTTTCCTGAAAGAAATTACAATTCACAATTACAAAAATCACGCTAGTACAAATTACACTTATTTCATCACGCGATACCATTATAAAACTACTACTCGATTAAATTAGAATGATAAGAGTGTCTCTGTAATTTAATTTAAATAACAAGGACTTTCTGAATAAAAAAGTATCGACAAAGCAATCAATGTTCCATCAATTATTAGATTTAAATGCGTAAGTTCACTTTTGTTATACTCACATTAACGAACTTCAACGTACACTCGTGTATTCGTCCAAGCACTTCTGTCAATATTTACGTGACACGAAACGCGACGACTCGTGACAATGTAACTTGCACGTCACTCGCGACGGTCTCGTCCCAAAATGTTCGCGCATGATTATGTGGAGATCATCAAAAAGGCTGATCATCGATTGCATACAGTTCGTCATTAGATGCGGCCGCAGTTTCGATGCAAATGATTTGGATGACATTTCCGATTACGACGTCCTGGATGTTCCTAGTAATGTCACCAAGTTGTAGCGAGAAATGCATTTCTTTAAAAAGTTCGCTTTATTTGATGAGGAAAAAAGCTGTTATTTTGCCGTATAATAAAAATAGCTAGAGCGCAAAGTGATCATTTAATTCTTTACACTATTTATTTTGACACGATTTGTTTATACAACTTTGCCTCTAATTATATAACTTGAAAAAAATTTACTGTCAGATTTCTACAAAAATACAGAATGTATCAACGAATTAACAGCTGATTCGAGTATTCGCCAAACTGAGAAAAAAAAATGTTAAAGTTTGAATTATAATATTGAAAATTTTTAATTATATTTTTACATATAACAGACTATCTAGTTGATCAATTCTGTTAATATTATTATGTATTTTTATTATATAAAATAAAATAATTAAATTATTATACAATATAAAGAATCGAATCATTTTGCATCACTACAATCAACTATAATCACTATTTATCAATGACAGGAAATTTAAAAAATAAGAAAATTATAGCAACCTTATGGTATTATACATATATCTCAAGTGGTAAATTAACTCGAAGATATTGTCGAGATTTGTCGTAGTTTGCAAATTACCGGTATTGTAATAGCGAACGAGAAATCGTGGGCGATTAATCTTGGCAATAATAAAAATTATTTTATTGTCTTGGCTCGCTCTCGGCGTTCTCGACGGCGTAAGCCCGGGCAAAAACGATCGATATTGTAGACCCGGGGTAGCTTTACGACAAGACATAAAGTGCTTAAATGGACGGTTCAATATCCTCGCAGTGCATTTCCAACCGCAAACGTTCGGGCTGCCAAGGCAACCACGCCAGGACGATCTCCAGCATCGACCGGACGCGCCGGGAGCAAGGAGGACCTCACCGCCGGAAGTGGTGACCAAGGTGTTGCAGGCCCTCGAGGAGATGGGCGAGCCTGTAAGACCGTCGGCAGTGGAGAAGATACGCGGAGCTTCGCCGAAGCCCCTAGGGTACCTGCTGCATTCGGGAACACCGTCGACGAGGACGAGCTAACTGCAGATTCGCCACTTCACAGTTTCAGCGAACTTCTACCCTAGACTCCGCGTCCGGAGTTCTTGTTACCTCGGATCACTCGGGACTCCCGTACTTGTGGATTCCCAGAAGAAGCGAACGATCCGTCCGTGTAGAATATTCGACGTTTCGTTCTTGCGATTTTACCCTTTTCTTCCTTCCTTCCTCTTATATGGACGCTTCAGTCACGTCTTAATTGTGTAATAATATTGTGCGCGTATAAAAATAAACTGCATACAATCCTTGAAAGATCCGTGGAGACTTTGCAGTTTTGATTGCTTAGCAAGAATCATTGATTGCGTTTTTAATATACGATCCTATATTTTGTCTGGCTATATGTTGTATATTGTCGTATTTACTTCACCGAAAAATGTATCGACGACTATTCGACTATCGCAAGCTATTACAATAAAATCTTGTTACAACAAACATGGTCCAATTCCCAAGTTGCGAAGGATTAAATGAAAGTGTACGTATAAAATTTGATAGGTGCTCGATTATATTCGTGATTTATTGATCGGTACAAATGGACGCAATTAAATTAGTAATGAACAAAGTTGCGATACGCAACATCTCTTTTAGCGAATTTGGGTGGATGCACTAGTGCGTACAATCTGCAGGCTGTTGTACACAAATTTAGCAATAAAGGAGAGATATTACAAATGATTACTTTTTAACTAAATAATAATTGTATTATTTGATTAAACGTTCATGATTAAGTTTTATTTTACGTATATTCAGTTTCAAAACAAATTTTTATGCTATTTTCATGAATAACAAATGAATAAACGTTACGTAATGAATATCTACAATAATTGAAACCTTTGTATAAATCCTTTTTAAACTACGCATTTTAACAAAGACTGCCGAGACTCGGAATATATATACAAAGGATACTGCGTACTACGCAGTATATCTCTTTATACGAATTAAGCTTTCAGTGCGTATTTAGTGCATGCAATAGCCGAATTCGCCCTTCACCAAAATCCTTTTACAAGAACCCGATAACGCCGCAGGCGACACGTCCGCCCGCCGATCCGGTCTTCAGACTCTCCTCGGTTCCACCACGGCCGAGGTCGTCGGGTTTCGCGTGGATCACCATAGCCCTACCTATCGCACCCCGAACACCTACCAGGCTCAAATAGTGATCCATGCCGTCGATCTGCACCACTCCGTCCTGCCCGACCTCAATATTGCCGAGATCGCCGACGTGACGTAACGGATCACTCGGTGCACCGTGATTCACCTGAAACGTAATCACTCTTCGTTTACCGTAACGGAGAACGGAGAGAGGGAGCGCGTTATCGGGGGAGATCGCGACGGTTCAATTCGCGAGGCGCGAGGCTATCAATTTTTGCTAATCGTGTCGCATTTGCATTCAGAAAGTTCAATGTGGCAACGGTAATGTAGTTTTTTTTCCCAGAACTCAAGGGAAATAATCTGAAAATTTAACTTTCTCGACTTTCGAATTAGTTTTCTCAGAGGCCGAGAAAAGTTAACTTGGAAAAATTAACTTGCGAAAGCGGTGACTGAAGAAAAACAGTTTAGATAACTTTTCATGACCCCCACGCTAGGAATCTCGCAAAATTTTACCGTCTATATCTCTTATAATATCACAACGTGAATCTCTCTGCAATACTTATAAATTTATAATTTTTATAGACCAGCTGACACGAGAGAGAAAGAGAGAGAGAGAGAGAGAGAGAGAGAGAGAGAGAGAGAGACGCAGAAATGATGTTGTAACATGAAACCCGTATTATATTATACTTCCATATGACGAGAGAAAAATGCTTATTTATATCATATAAACTGATTGCGCATAATTTAGAATTGCGCGCAATGCCGTCGTTACCATGTACGGATTGAAATGCGGGCCAGCCGAATTGCAACCTTTCCTCAAATCCCCTTTTTCGTGCACGTGGAATCCGTGTAAGCCCGGATTTAACCCCGTGATTGTGCCCGTGACCCTGACCCCTTCGGGATGCTGCTCCAACGTCAGCATCCCTCGAGGCCCGTCAACCGGCGAACCATCCTCACCGAGAGCTTTCATCTCCACCACGGCCTTCAGACCGACTGCCTGCAAATTACAAAAGATTGCGATTATTTCAGACGTTAATAGATTGGCAACAAAGGTCAACGAAAGTAAAGGTAACAAAAGATTTTATTCGACAAATATTATATAGACGAGTAGTGTCTTTTTTTTAAGAGATAAATAACGCAAAATTGGCCTCTAATATAATTATATATAAAATATTAAAATATCCTTAAAAAAAATAACTTTTTCGATCAAAAATCCATATAGACTGGCGACTCCGAGTAGAACAAAAATCTACGTGACCTACGAGGATCTACGAGGAAGCAATTTGTTACAGCTCGATTATAGCTCGATTAATCCATAAATGCTACCGCGCGAGCGGAGTCCCGCGGGAGAACGCGAAGACCGGAAATTGATAATGACGCGTCCGCGAATCGTGTACGAGTGATACACTATGTAGCGTACTCGGGAACGGTGTGCTTCCTATCTAATTTGATCCATCAACTGGATCGTATTAGAGTTGCGCCACTCGCGCTCACCTTGATTCACCTCGCGCGACTCGTACGGATGTCGAGTCTTATCTATTTTCCTTTTTTGTTTAAGCGAGGTTGTGGTTCACGAGTAAAATCTGCAATTACCAATGCGACCAGGGGTATAATCTACGGCGACGATGAAGCGGCTAGAAACTGCGTGCAAGGTCGGCCGAAGTGAATCGCCGCTTCGTTAGAATTGCACGGGGCATAGGCGAAGAGCGATCACTCGTAGTGAAAGCGTCCTCGTGGCATAACGACGCGCACCAGTCGGCGTCCTTCGCGATGTTTAAATAACTTAATGGCTAATTATGCAAATTTCCGAGGATTAAAGATGGACTATGTGGTTAATGACTAATGATATAGAGACGCGCCGCGATGGACGAACCGATGAATTGTATCGCCACGTTCGTCGCAGAGTGATGAAGAAGTCACGCGCATGGTAAATGTTTACACGAGATGCACGCGACGAAAGAGAAGGATGCTGCGGACGGAGTGTCGTTTAAAACGACGTACTTATCGTCTCAACGCTAAACGAGATTGAGTTAATGTATATAATACTATTACATTTTTATACATTTATATTTTTATTTGAATAAAATATTAAATATTAATATATATACTTTCTTTATCAAGAATAGAAAAATTGCCTGAGATTTTTATAGGATTTTTATTTCTGTAAATAATATGGTATAATAACAAACAAATATGTAAAAACATATCGTTCGATTTATCGATGCAATTTTCATTGTAACATATATATTAATAAAAACGAGCTAATGTAACTCGTTTTCCTTCATGCGTTTTCCTTCTGTACCCATATGAATAATAAATTATTGTATTCTATACAATTCTCGTTTCACCGTCTTGCAAGTAATGTCGAATGACAGATGATTGCTACTTCAATAACGTTCGGCGGAAATGTTTGTAACGGCTGTTATTTGCACGTAAGACTATAAATATAACGATACTGATTACCGCGAGCATTGAGATCCAACAGTAATCACATATATCGAGCAGCGAAATTATGTACCGAGTTTAATCAAGGGAAATCAAAGTTCGATGAATGGCGATATAAGAGGAGCAACTCCGTTAAAGTTTGAGAGAAAAGTGAAAGGATGTTCAATGAACATTTTCGCACAAGTCTGACAAGATTACGTAATCTATTTCAGGTCACGATAAAGATCCGTGTGAGATTCGAAACAGTTGGAAATGCAAAGTGAAAAGGTTGAAATCAATTAATGGTTAGCAATTATCTAATCAAGAATTAGAACGTTTTTTTAAGTGAGTGTGATAAAGAATTCGTAACATTAGTCACTTAAGGTAAATGTACCAATGCCGGGACACTCAAGACCTATGTCTGGACATCTTTATCACTTTAGTTTTTAAATAAGTATAGCGCGAATTAAAATCAAAGATAAAGATACAATACAAGAAAAATATTTTTATTTTTGATTCTTTGATTTTAATTCGCGTCATAACTTATTTAAGAACTAAAATGATGAAAATATCTGGACATAGGTACGTGTCCAGACATTGATATATTTACCTTAAAATTTTCTCTCAAAAATGGAAACTGAAAATATTTTTTCATAATTATCATAAACATTATGATAATATTATAGTGACAATACAATGATTTTTCAATTCAATATATCTACAGAAATTAAAAATTATATTAAACAAATATATATTACGACAATTTAATGATTAGTAAGCGATTAATATTAAACGATTAATATCAAATTCCAAGCTTGTCAGTAGTTAATTATATAAAAATGATATAAATTCCGTCACACATTAAATAAAATTATTGCATGTAAAATGAAGATAGTGTGTATGAAAAATAGGTCTTTCAATCATCGTAATTACGTATAACGTCATAAAAATTCATCACATATTCATAAAAAAAAAAAACCAAAAAATTTAAATACGTACAAAATAATACGGTTCCATGTAGACCTCATAGAGATCGCTTCTGGTTCCAGGATAACCCGGCAAACTCCTGATGAACAGCGTCCTGTCGTTCACTGATTGTGAGTCCGCCGTCCTATCGTACGGCCCAGCCCTCGCGATCGCAATCATACCGATCACTATCAATAGCCGCCACATCTTGTGAGCCAGGAGTCTCGAAGGCGTACCGGAAATATTTAGTAGCGATTTGGTCCTCGCGAGGAGTCCTCCAAGTCGATCGAAGGATAAAACGAGTCTGGCGGCAGGACCCGACGGCTTCTCCGAGGTCTGCCTGGTGTGTTTCTCCTTCCTCCTTCTCCCTGCTGTACTACCTCCTCCTTCTCGACTCAATTGCCACAAGATCTGGCAGCCCGAGATTCATCCACTTCTCACGATAACGATCTCGGGAGCCGTACCGATCAAGGGAGCTGCCTCCGGGACTACCGCTCTTCGAAGACTGCTCTTCTCGGAGAAGAAGAAGAAAAGAAGAAGATGAAGAAGTAGCAGCAGCGGCAGCAGCAGAGGTAGAACTAGAAGTCACCGGTTCGATTCCCCGTGGCGTGTATTTATGCGTTGCGTCATCGGCGAGTCACGACGAGGACAAGGCAGGTTGTAGGTTGGGTGCCAAGCTGCCGAGGGACGCTGTGGCACCAGGGGGTCTCGATCGCGAACGAGCGATACCGATTTAACGAGACGCGGTCTCGCGATCGCGTAATCGCTATCGGTCCGATCGGCGATTGCGTACGCGAAACGCCGTTGCCCGGTCCCTCCTTCTTCCTCTTTTCAGATACATCAGTTCGGTGGATCACCGTGCTCGACATGCATCCGCCGCATGAAGTTCTCCAATGCACGTGGCCCACGCGCGAGACCAGCCAAGTGAAAGCGAGACGTGCCCCGCGGGCACCTCTCGCTGCGGGCTGACGGATCGCTTATACTTCGCGGTTGATACCGCGGGCATTATCTAGACACAGTCATCTAAGTAACTCTAAAGCGAAGGTGAAAAACTGCGAAAACCGGGACGAACAACTTTCGTGGTTATCCAACCGGAACAGCTGTTGCGTGAACCTCATCATCGTTAAGGGCGGTATAATTGATTCGAATATAGGAGTAAAATTACAGAAAATAATAGAATAAACTAATTGCGTTGTAAACGATCATTGATGTATCGCTATAATTTACGTTTAATTTAAAATGTCATTCAAAAGCAAAGAGTAGTTTAATTTCGGAACAGTATAATTATAGAAATATTGAAAATAAATGTAGATCGAGAAGAGAAAAAAGACAGAGTGATAATTAATTGGTAGACTTTTATCTATATGGCTAAAATATATTTTTAATTTTGAATGAGGAATTAAATGAGATTAAAAATTTATGTAGAACTGTATATTACATTTTGTGATAGATGTTCTCGTGGAAAAAACAATAGAGTTACTCGAATCCCACGTTACTGATAGAATAATTAATAACGCTGCCGGCAAAATACATTAGTATATATTTTTAATTAACGGTATTTGATTTGAATATTAAAAAGCTAATGAGTCTCGTGCAGGAAATTCGATATTGTCATGAATATTAATCGATTTTTTACTGTTAATATCGACGCTATATTAAATTTTTATCAGAAGGTTATTTAGCGAATTATTCATACAAATTAAACGCGAGCTTCACGTTGCACGTTTTCTCTGAGTATTCCAAACGCGGTATTCGAGTTTTACTTACATAGTTACAATCATCCGCATTTGCATGCAAAAACGAGAACCGTATGTCGCCGCAGTCGCGGAATCGCGGTAACGCGTATTCATGATGCGTGCTAACGATCCACGAGGAGTGTTCTTCAATTCCGAAGATGCCATAATCCGATCCCAGGAAATGCGACGCAGTGCACCGGACGACGCGCTGCGTCCATCGCGTATTTTTAATCGCATTAAAATGATGATTTATGATTATGTGTGACAATAAAATTCTCTCATCCGTGGAAAACAACGAGAGATAGCAAGATGAGGGAGCGAGAGGAGGAGGACGAAGAGGAAAAGGAAAAGAAGAAACACGAGGCGGAGGCTGTAGACCTGGTACATCCGAGTGTAGGTCAAGCACGGCCGGATAGAAATAGTAGGCGTCCTCAAGATGGATCTCGAGAGATACAATTCTAATGAATGATTTCGAATGTATGTACCTAATAAGATTTGAGCTGCAAACAAATCCGAGAGGCCTTAATTAATACCTATTGACAGAGCACAGTGCGAGCGTTGCCATTAATTTGCTAAGTATAATTCTCCATTAATTTGAAGGCAGATGACATTAAATATTTAACCGCAGATAATGCTAATAAAACTTGTTTCACATTTAGCGTTAATAAAATAAAAAAACTGCATTTATATCCGAACATTTCCGATGTGCGACCGTGTGATGATGATTGCCTTCGTGAGTTGACCTTCGTGAAACGATGAAACTGATGGCAATCGCCACTATATATTGTAAACTTTATTTGAAATAATCAAATAAACTTGGTAATTTTAATAACAACAGTTATAAATTAAACAATTAAAAATTAATAAATATGCAAGTTTTTATTAAATTCATATCTTACCTAAATCTCGAGACATAGATTTTATATAGATTCTATAAAATGCTATTTACGCAGGTTTCTCTCTACTTATAACGTTAAAAATTAACACAATTATTCACAATTGCGTTACGATTGGTACAAATGCTGATTTTTCTACAATGTTGAGCTCAACGATAATAATGCATACTCTTAATTTTCTATACAAGGTGATAAAGACTTTCTACGAGATATTTATCTCTGTTTGAGCAACGTAGCGTCATTATAATTATCGAAGGTTATTTTCGAAGATATTCCGCGATATGTGTTTTGACAGCAACGTTGGAGACTCGCACTTCGAAACGGCCAAAGTAATCTTTATCTTGCAGCAGAAGGAATCCGCAGGGTCAAGGCAGCGAAGCGTAAAGGTGCGTCGTAATTTCATGACGCCGACGTCTACGCCATTGCCACTTTACAGCGCAATGCCACAAGAGTGTGGAGTATGTCAATGAAAAGAGTCGCGGTATCGGAGCAACGGTTTGTCTTCACGTTTTGATCGACAGGAATTATTGCGCAAGAGAACCTTGTCAATCATCCCGTTCGTCATTGGTGATGTTTAGCTATCGTCGTTTGAATCGCTGATCTGTCAGTCGGATTTAACTTTCTCGCTAATTCGCGTCGAGTCTGCACCTACTCAGAGGAAAGCTTCGACTTTTTTAAAATAAATTGTTTTTAATGCAAACTAGAAAAAAAATTCTTGGAAAATATTTTAATCGATCAGTCTCAATAGCATCTATTGAACATTTTTACAGAAAAAAATCTCAGAGTAAGAATTAATTGTCATTATATCCGAAATGATATTGTCTTCAGTTTATGAAGTTTACTAGTGCGATTAAAGTGAAATTACCTCGTTTTCCCAACAGTGAGAATCTGAGCAAAGCGTTATAAAGCGACACAATTCGATCGGAGCATAGTTTATCTATAAACCGCATTGTACAAGGCCCGTGAAACCTTGGTGCTATAATGACTAATGCTCTAGAAGAGGGGAGATACAAAGGTGTACATGTAGGTATATACGAATGGTCTTCGTAAATGTTTAAGGAAGGCGAGCATCATAACTGTTTTTCATAGGTTTCAGTTTCTTCTGACTAGTGCTACTGTGAACGTTGTTACACTTTTCCCTGTTCGTTTAACTCGTTAATCAATCATTCATCAGTTGAGTAGTGCATTTAAGATTTCATACTTCATATTTCGCGACATATTTCGCGCGTCACTTATTGTAGCACACTTTAACTGATATCGGTGGGAAAATTAAAAATGATTAAAAACTTTAAACATTGTTCTTTCTTGCATGACAAAAGAACAAGATTTTCAAGACTATTTTACTGAAAAAAATTACTTAATGGACGATTTATTTGTAATGTTTTTATTGGGACTTTGAATCTTGAGAATTTGCGTTTGTTTTTCCGTTTTCCCGCAAGAAAAGCAGTATATAGATAAGAATGCGCGACTTGAATATTATCACTGGAGGAAAAGAGGGAGACATTTCAATTTCGTTTGTTGCCTTGTAAAAAGATAACATATGTATGTCTACTTATCGCGGATCGTTTTTCCAGGCAGTTCGTCGGCAGACTGTGACCGGAAGGTTTCCGCGGAATATTTTTCGTGAGTAGCGAGTCGCCATTGCCAGAGAGAAGATCGAGAGAATCTACCGAGAAACCTGAGAGGGGATCAGGGGATTCCTAAGAGGGGGTCGACGACCGATCGGGTACATGCGAGAGCGGCCCATCTCTGAAAAGGAACCGACATTAAAGTCGTTTAATCGCGATAACGCCAGTGACGAGAGAACGACTCTCTTCTCTCGTCAGTCTTCTCGCGGCTCGTGTATCTGTTACGGACTTGATTCTCCAAGTTTCTCCGTTGTAAGACGCAGTCGATGCTTGACGCTTTAAGACGTATAATCTACGCGAGTGTGCGTCGATAACGTACGTCACACAGTGAAGCAATAGCGAGGAAAAGTAGTGTCGCGCTCGCAGCTGTTTGCGGTAGACGAGTCTTGGTCACGTGGAAGCAGAGTCTTCATAAGGTAAGGAAGAAAAGAATGCTCTTTCGTCGAATAATTTACGTTAAAAAAAGTTGAAATGATTGCAGATTATACAGTGCTTGCATATCGCGAATTAGAAAGAAAATTTAAAAAGAGAACAGCGATTGAGAGAAGAGAAATGACATGCTCCGTAAATCTTACAATTACTTATATATCAACTTTTTGAAAATTTTTATCATCTTTTTTACTCACTTGGTAAAAATTATTCGGCGCACAAAAAAAAAGAAAAAAATTTGGAGTGAGAAGAAATTATCGATCGATGGTTAAACAAATTTTAATACAAAATTATTATGAATAAAATATGAATCATTGCAAATTGCTCTTTAAATTGGAGACGTATTTTTCTAAAAATAAATGTATCATTTGAAAAGATAACGTCTCTGACTCATTCGTAAAAAGGTTGACTCATGCTGTTTTAGTAATCACCCGTATAATTAGATCGCATAATTACGTACCTCGTGCACTTTTGGAATTTTCCGCAACAATTTCGAGCTCGATTATTTTCAGAGCAAGAGGCATTTGTTAACTTTGGCCAGGCTTGCTTATTTATACTTTTCTCGGATGTTTGCAAAGATATCGAGTACCTTGAGAACGAGAACGAGTATTAATTATTTACATTGCGATACATGGTGCACTCATATTTACACGTGTACTTTTATATATAGATATTGCGACTTCAACGTTGCAATCGAATTAAACATTAATCACACGTCGTTAATATATCCTTCGAATTTAATTTAAAATTGTAATATCAGTAACGACAAACTACTTGCGGTTTTCCTTATAACGTCTAATTAACAATAAGTTAATGAAGCGAGGAATAAGAATATGAGCGCGCAAGAAGAACGGAATAAAAAAGTACCGCGCCTTTATTTGCAATGCAATCAGTAAATACATCTGCATTTTTAATCTATTAATTAATATTTAATTAGTATTTTTCCATATATAATTTAAATTGTTTTGAATGATACTTCAACATTCACGTTAAATCTTATCATTGTTTTTCATTGGGTGTTGACAGCTATACTTTCAGTACATCGCATTTCTCAGTACTTTATTCGATTATGTGTATTTGCCGTATATTGGATTTACGAGGGTAAAATAAGTCTCGTGTTAGAGAATACAATATCAGGCAAACATATGCAAAAGCACGATTATCTTGATGACTTATTTATTACGTGAAACATTCATTGTTAGGCGGCATTGTGCATTATACGTTATACTGTAATACGATCGTTCCAGTGATAAAAAGAGGCTTCGTGCGTTTTAATAAAACGTTACATACACCAGATTTAATATTTTTTAAAACGTATCGCGAACGAGATTTCCGTCCAAGAAATCTTTTGCAGTAGTTTTTAGCTTTATAATCGATTTTTTTGTTGCAATAATATAATATAAATGTAATATTATTACTCTTGCATTTTCAGTAATTTAAATATGTTGACAACTTTTAAATAATCTGAACCATCTGTACAAGAAATCTACATTATAATTTCTTACCCGAAATATTTTAAACACGTTTTCACTCGTGTGTTTTTATAATATGTATAAATTTAAAAGATTCTAAAAATCAGAATATATAACTGTAGGGATTCTCTGTTACGGCTGTTAAACGAGATGTCAAAAAATTTTCAGCAGAAAATTTCACTCACCAGCCGTGCCGTGGAATAAAAATCATATCATAATCTTTTCGCGTCGAACGGGCTTTCCCTTTTCTTCTTATTTTTTGATCTACAACGTGTCTAGCGCTGTTCCTGTGAGCGACAGCCACATTAACATTCGACGTCGACGTCGACGTTTTACGAAGTTGCATGTCTTTTTATTTTCCGACATATCACGTCGGCCAGAGTGAATATCTTTGCGCTCGCGCTGTACACTATTTCCGAGATAAAACTGGTTGTAATTGTTGAACGATTGCGTTCAATGATGAATAAGCTTTCGCAATTTCTGATCAATTTCTCAGGCATTATATTACATCAATCATAATACCTCAAGGATAAGTTGCCTATAATTGCACGAGTATCGGAGTAAATGCTTCAAATGTTTCTTAGGCATGTAAAATCGATAGGCGTAATTTACACTGAGCAAAAGTTCCTAATAATATAATTATTGCATCACGAAAATATTATATTATAGCACTCAACTTAATCACAAAATTCAAATGCTATTAATTTAATTTAAAAATAATTATGCAACTTCAATAGGTTAAATAATAATAACAATTAATATTGAATATGCAATAAGAAAAATCATGATTAAATCATAATAATAAGAATAGATTAATAAAAATCAATAAATAAATAGTAAATAAAGTACCCTCTAAATATAAAATCATACTTGAAAGATATTCTTTGATATCTTTTAATTATGTGTTTTTATGCGTTATTACATATTTTTACTAAAAGTTGTAATTAAAATGGCAAAACTTCTGTCGCGCATGAATGAAACATCGATATTTCATTCCCTTGCAGCTCGGTTTAATATGAAATCCAGACAGAGCGAGCGACATTTCCCGATTTGTACGTTGCGAAAGCACCATTAATTAAATTTTCTGTCTATATACACATTCGGTCGGAAATAATAATTACAAAGTCCCAATTGTGCAAAACGTTACTGCGTAGCTGGACTGCCAATCAGAGCTCTACAAATGCAATATCCGGTTTCCTTTATAAAGAGAATCCAGGCACACAAAGGAGACTTCAATCCGAAGCACAATTATCCCCACTTCGTTGAGATGCGCTATAAACGTCCATCAATCTTGTTCGATTCACTTAAAAATACACCTTGATTGCTCGGATTTTTGCCGAGCGATAACAATAAAAATTGGCGCTCTTAATTCGAACTCATGATAATTTTCTCCTAAATCGATCGATCTTCAATAACGCAAAATTCTTCTCAAAATACGATTGAAAAATTTGACAAATATAATTCATAAATAATTTTTAAAAGCTATGGTAAAAAATCGTTTGACACATCTAGACGAGATATTAAAAAACAAGATTGCCGTGTCAAAATTTTTCAGACATATCTCTGCTGGAAATCTTTTTACTTTAAGATGTCCATTATTTTATAAAATATTGTAATAATTTTTAGCACAATACTAATAGTAATTATGTACTTCGACAAAATTTTTGTTATTAAAAAATTAAACTTAAAAGTATTACTTACTTATATTCTGTCGAAAAGTTTAATATTTATGTTTCTCATTACAAAAACAATGTGAAATAAGTTTCTATAAAACATCAAAAACATGAAAAACATATGTTTATAAAACTATGGCAAGAAATTTCACTCATAAGTCCCGTCTGATATTTCACGTTGAAAAATTCGTGAAATGCAAAATGCAATTTGTAGAACGCGGATAAGTTTTAAAAAATAACAGTGTAAACAAATTATTTCCCAAGTGGTTTGATTATATCACAACACTATTATATTAATTATGACGACGAAGATATTGCGAGGAGTTGTGATATCAGCTACAGTAGGTTTCCAGACAAGAAGAGACGCAACAACAAATTATTTCTGATAATAATCATGTGAGTCACACTTTTATTTTTAGCATGATAATTACGATAAAAATGAACGTTACGTAGCTTATGTATCAGTTTTGAATTCACCACACTCAAACATCAATGATAGACGCGACTATGGAGAGATATACGCGTTTTTATTATTTCGTGTCTTAATTTCGTAAAGTAGAGCATTAGCCGAACGACCATGACATACGTATATGAATCATATGTCCTATTATCCATATTCAGTAGTTAATTGTAAGATAAAAAAAACTTTAAATGCGATAACGCGCAAAGGAGAATGCAAAAAAGAACTTTACATCGTTAATTCAAATAAGAAAACACTGTTAAAAAAGCTCTTTCGTTTTTATTTGTGCAAGATTCCGAGAACATTTTTTCTCTCTCGCTTGTAAAATGATTATGTTTAGATTAGCGGAATGTTACAAGTGTTAAAGCTACTCCTTAAAAAGTACAATTTAAAAGTACAATTGTTTTCTTCTTCATCCGCTTTTTTTAAACACAAAGTGTCTATTATAGATTTTCAATATTTATAAAAATAATATTATAATGGAAAACTACCGCGACCTCGATATTTTAAAAATATTAGTAACAGAAGAACAATGTTAAAATAAAGTCTACAATCCCGAAATATTTTATAATCGCGATTTATATACAGACGATATTTATTGCGCGTAATAAATAAAACGTCCGCTCATTGCCGAGCTTGATAGATCGATTTTACGTGCGAAAACGGCAGGTTTAATGTTCGGTGATTTCCTTACGAGTGTTAATGTATTGCTAATAATGCTAATTTCACTCTCACGACGACGACAAGTTTCGTGTAAGTTCGTCAGTGACATACTTACTGTAGCTGGTTACTTGAACAGATCCGAGAGCTCCGTTCGTGAATATCTAACATCCTTTTCTCTATTATCCTATTAATCTAAATGGCACGTATGTTGTGTGGCGCATTGCTGGCTTCCTTGTAACAGTCAGCTCTAATCAAAACTAACCTGCTAACACTCAAGTCAATAAACACATCCGAATAATGTACGTCACGGATTTTCGCGATTATTAATTAAGCAATCACGTGTGCCATTCCTGAATATAATACATATGAAATTCCCATCTTTCTCTTATTCCTATCTTTTATAATAAAATACGAAACTGCCATGATAATCATCTCGAAAATATTTTCTGACACAATGATTAATATTTCATACATTTCGACCTTTATCAGGCATTGCCAGACAGTGTCAATCATCTTATATTTATCTTATATTTTTTTTATTTTACAACAATTTGTAACAGTATTTTGCTGCTCTCTATCTGGAGCTGATAATTATGTCATGTCGTTGCAGAATTATCATAGTTTAACAATATCTTCAATTATGCAACCATTTGATTGGCTGAATTGTGCGAAAGAAGCCGGGCACGAGACCCGGCGGAGGGTCCAGAATCTTCCGTTATCTTCGACGGTCATCCGGTCGCCGGTGTCGTCGGTGCACGATCATTTACAAGATACTTGTTCGCGACTGATTTGTCTACCTCGTGGGTGGGGGATTCGCATGGGGGTACCGTGCCAATATAAGCGGAACATGGGCCCAGCATCCGCAGTCAGCCAGTCAGTCATTCGGTCATTCAGTGCCCAGTAAAATAGTGCCCGCTCGCCGGTAGGTTCCTTTCACTTTTCGTGGCATGGCATGCTCCTTTTCCGGCCGATCGTGTTATCGCGCTTCGAAACTCCATGCTGCGACAGATGCACCGTTGCGCAATCCAATTTATCGCGTGAACGTGAGGCGAATCGTCACGTAATATTCTTTTGGTTTCGAACAAATTGCAATTTTATCTCCTTCCCGAGTTTATCTCGCGACTGACCTCGCAAGTTTTCGAAATTTTATGCGTGTGCATGCTAATCATGCAGCTAAATCACTCGGTCCTCGATTCGACATTCGTTTTTCATTTCTGTCTTCCACACGAAATTTCGCAAGTCCAACTCGAGCTGTAGCTATTATCGTAATATCGATAAAGCGAATCGATATTACATATGGTTACATGGAATTTACTTGAAAGGCGATGCATAAATAATCTCAATGTCGGTGAAGGATTTTTTCGGAAATTACGGTTGTATCTGTATTCGCTATAGAAGGTCGAGCTACTAGATATAACGTGTTGTTGTGGAAATGCAAAACTACAGCCACTATAACTAAAGCCACGCATATCTGACAGAAATATGGTTCGTGAGAATAACACGTTAATCCATAACGTCGATATCTATGCACGCGATGTAGATACGCTAATGTTAAATTCAGTAATTACGTGGTCAATTGCACCGTTTATTGGAGTTTAATGTTCGAAAGAGATAACGGCTTAAATTAAATCTTTATGAGCTTTTAATTAGCTGTAACATTTTTCATTAACGGAAAGTTTCCGATTAATCATGGAAAAAAGAAAAATATATCAATATATTCTTTGAAAATCTTCTCTAAATGTTCTGTAAATCTGTACATTACCATTTCTTTATCGCATTTCTCTATTAATAATATAAAAATGATAAAATATATAATTATATTTATAAAATATTATATAAAAATTATAATGTAAAAGAATGAATACATTACTTTCAGATTCCTGAAGTAAATTTCCATTATTAATTTATTTGGAATTGTTTCGAATTAAGGGCTAATATTTTATTCTCAACCCTTTTTATTTTTTAAATTGCAAGCTTATCCTCTTAAACCTCTGCTAGATTGTATACATATATTTAATACCGTCTTGAAATTGCGCTATTTGCGCTGTAAAGTCTTTTCAACTTATTACGTTTAATTCTGGGAAATGTGGGAATGTAACAAGACGTTCGCATAAGTCCTGATTAATCTAACACAATATAGAAACAGCCGATGGATACGTCGTGTCGGAGTGTGCATGACGTGTAAAGCCGGTCCCATGATGGAAATAGAAATACATCGCTGTGTGTATGTACTATGTACTCGCTTGGTGTCCGCGAAACGCGCCATCAATTCGCGCGGTGCTTACGTTAAAACGCATGAATAACACTGATCGATGAAGTCGCGCAGGTGTTGTGAACGAACACCTTTCGCCATGAATCGATATTTCCTTGGAAGCTCTTCGCTCCACGTTTCCCGAGTTCACGGTGCTTTTGCCCACCTCTCGCGGTATCTGGTCACGAAAGAAATTCTGCGACACGTATTATTGAATTGACTCGCACTCGCACCGGACTGAGCTGTTACTCCTTGGACCGTGAACTTTCCAGCTGGCGTTTGCACGCACACATTTCGCAAAGCGCCAGCAAATCGGAATAATCATAATTTTTGTAATAATAATATATACGAGATAAATAATCAGTTTTTTATAATATCGCAATAATTATAGCGATAATTTCAAAACAATAACAACTAAGAAAGTAATACATCTCGAAATTGATAGGAAATCTGCTATGATCTATTCTGCTTTGTGAAATGCTCTCGAGAGGCAAAGTACCAGTAGCGTCTTATGCTAATATAATATTAATAAGAACCTTTCCAATAAATATATATACTTATATCGAAGTGAAGAAAGGTGAGGTAATGAGAAAGGTGAAGTACGTAGAAGAAATACGATAAAAATGATAAAATACCCAGAATGTTTGTATTTTATAAAATGCGAGCAAAATAATGATGATAAGAAAAGTGTTCTTATTGAAGCCAATCACATCAAAAGTGACAAGAAAATCTCCAATAAACTTGCGTTCGTATTCTATAAAGACTGGGTGTGAAAAGAAATATGCAAATTGATAAACAACTTGAAACGTCAAGTATTTTATAACGTACTAACAAGGAAAGTTATATTTTCCTTACGAAACAAAGTAAGAAAAAAAATGATAATTTCTGCTAATATAGATACAGATTTCATGAGAGCGGCATAAGATCAAAAATAAAATAAATAGGGGTATGGGTAAGAAATATAAATATTCTCTATCAACGAGATAATAACAAGAAGGAAAGTTATATTGAAATTAAGTATATATAGATAAGAACCTGGAATATCCGATGACTCTGCGTCAGCCACACGATAATGTTGCCTTATAGCTTTACATAAATTTACATAATTTTGTAGCTCTTGCATTTTGCGTAGCTAATTATAATTAGTCACACGAAAATAATAAATTCTATAATGATTAATAATTATCCTGAATAATATGCGATGACGTTACGCTCTATCTTCAGTACATTATAATGTTATTAATGTCTGGATAAAAAATAATGCAAATCTGAGATATTCAACTCAATATTTAACTTGGCATGGGCGTATGATTTGTAGAATTTCTTAAAATTACATAATCTTTTTAATTAACCTCGAGCACACATACCAAGAAACTTATGTATGACATCAGAATGTAGTTCGTGCGTATCACGAAGGTCATCTAACAGCTTCGACTAATAATAAAAAATAGATTGTACATATGTGTACATCTGACATACGTGTAATAGGGGGAAATAAATAGTTCGCTAATTTCATATGATTGACCGATCGTAATATTCCTCAATAATATAAAGTGATGTGAAAGTAAATTTGCCCTCACCTGGTCAACACATTCATTTTAATTTACCTACGTTACTTTTTGTAGGAATTATGTGTGCTTTCCTAAATCGCGCGACACGGCCACGCTTCAAAAACTGCGTCGCACGGATTATCGATTACTATCCTTTACGTGCGAGGCTACTGTTAATATTAATCGGTTCATCTGACCGGCCTCTAGATCGATTAAATTATATTTCTGTACGTGAGGCATGCGCAAATGGATCTCAATCCATAGTCGGAAATTGCCAATCTTTTCTTAATGGATATTTCATAATCAGTTATTTGGTTACCTGAATACAATTTTTGAGATTGTTTGAGCATCTATATCTTCTTTTATAAACTGTAAATCGTGTATTCACCATAACGAAATGCTGCATTTTTCAAAAATTATATTTGTTATAAGAAAATATACACTTCATAAAGGCGATGTATAAAATATTGTAAACGTACTTTTTTTAGAGTGTATATTCATATCTCTTATACTGTTTTATGCTGACAATAAGGAAGTATTTTTTTACTACAAAGTTTCAAGTTATTATTGCAACATTTAGTAGTAATTGTGACGTTTTAAAAGATAGCGACAATTTCAGATAAAATGTATAAAAAACAAGAGCAAAAGATAGCAAAAAGATATTATGTACGTTATATTGATATGTCATCAGTTTTCTGTTATTATATTTACAGCCCAATACGCACGATGAGTCAAATGGTTGTGTTACTATTTGCAGCTGTAATAGCTGTTACAGCTACACAGGCAGAAGAGGTACGTAATACGATAATCCGAATATTGCACGTATTAATCCATTTCCGCAATAATAAATAAACTATCAATCGATTTTCCAATGCATTATAATGTATAATGAATTATTACCGTGACGAGCGTTGATTGTAATTGATAATATGACATAGTTCCAAATTGGACAGCAGTCATTACGTGACATTCATAGAGATTGTAATAATGAGTGAATTGCAGAATATCTAATGCGCTCTTAAAGTCAAAAATTTCATTTACAAATCCCTTAACCAAATTAAAATTGTCATAAAAAAAAGTATATTTTATTGAAAAATATTTTAAAAGTTGTAATTAATGTTATTAGGACAAGCAGAAGAATATATGTAATTTTATTTTTTTCATTTCCTTACTTTAACAGAATTTTCGTTCAATTTTTAATTCCCAGAATATTTAACATAAAAAATCAAAGATCTTAAAAAAGATATAAATCTTTGACAAAATAATGTCTAATTAATTTTTTCCTTAAAAAAATTTTGCTTTGATTAAAACTTCGTACTATTTTTCGAAAGCACTAGCTGTTATTTTTTGTAATTATACTGATCGTATCGAATCGACTCGATTAGGAATTGATAGCGGTCGTTCGCCTGACATCATTTTCCTCCGTGAGAAATGTCACGGGTAATTTGAAGATCGTTCAGACTCCTCTGGATGGACCTGTTACTATCACCGGCAAGATCTATGGACTCACAGAGGGGCCACACGGTTTCCACGTGCACGAGAAGGGAGATTTGAGCATGGGTTGCACATCTGCGGGAGCGCACTTCAACCCTGAGAATGTGAGCTCCCACAGCAATCGATTCTTTTTAATTGCTATGGATAATAATTAATTTATATTAACTATATGTATTACTATATATATTACTACTCCTTCTTTGGACAATTTTCACTTTTGATAAAATTCTATCTCTCGTCTTTTGTATTTTATGATAAAGACCATTAATGTTTGGCTTTTCTGCCTTATGATAGTCTTTCATCGACTTACTTTTTCGGCTATATACTATTAACTCGGCGTTAGGTCACTCACGGCGCCCCGGAAGATACTGTCCGACATGTCGGCGATCTAGGAAATATCCAGGCCAATTCTGCGGGAGAAGCGACAATAAATATCACTGACAACATTATCTCGCTGAGAGGATCGAACAGCATCCTGGGACGGTCTATAGTTGTACACTCCGGCGAGGACGATCTTGGCAAAGGAAATAACTCTCTCTCTTCGACAACCGGAAATTCTGGCGATCGTTGGGCCTGTGGTGTCGTTGGCATCGAGTAGGTTATCGATTTATGAATATATGTTTTTCTCATTGTTTACGCCTTGCAATATCAATTTTTCATATGATTTTTAGTATTCACGTGTTTCTATATTCACAGGACATAAAACTTGTAGTTTTCTTCATGTAACGTATATCATTCATAATGCAATTATTTTCAGATTTCGGGTAAAAAGATATAGGATAAGATTCTTTACTTTTATTTGCTTGTTGCTTATTTGTCGCTAAATGTTCACGTACGTCCTAACTTTGTTGTGTAAGCGTAGTAGGTAGATGTTAGACAAGATTATTACAACTACCGATAAAAAATATATTTATTTAGTGTAGTAAACGATCTTCTAATGCCGTTTATAAAATCGCTCATATATTTATAACCTTTCGAAAGTGGATCCCCTGGCAGTACATAAGCAGTGGCGCGCGGTCTATGGGACTGCAAATATATATAGCAAAAAGTAAAATAAAAATTTTATTTTCTAATTTTTTATTTTTAAAGAGAGATATCTTAACTTTGTAAAATAATAAAGAATACTCAAGTTTCCATATGTTAATAATATTTTTGATCAATTTTTTACAATAGCTCTTTCTTTTAGCATTTTCTTATTTAGGAACAGAAATTTTTATAACGAAAAACACAAAAATATTTTTCTTTTCTTTGCTATTACTAATAACTACAATAAACATTTAAAATAGCAAAAATAATGAAATAGCACACACACACATACACACACACACACACACAATAATCATACTAAAACATAAATTTTAGGATCCGTAAATATATTTTATGGAGTGATCGTGACGGTGAGGCCTTATATAACACCGCATGGTTAATGGGACGGTAATTGGGGAATACGCATGCGATGCAACGGCGATGCATTGACGGTAGACTGACGAACACGTCACCCCCGCCCCCGGAAATACAAAAGGTCTTAAAGAACGAGATATTTTAATAACAAAATTACAAAAGAAAAATTATTGGTGCGGTCTCACAGACCGCGCGCCACTTCCGAAAGGATAATGTTAATATAATTATACCTACATAATGTAATACCTCTTTTATATTATTACATTATTATAATTATGATATTATAATATTATTTATATAATATCAATAGTCCTCGCGTTTTTTCACAAGAATTATCAAAAGCGAAAATAAACAGCCGCACCACATTGTATTCTGCACATTACAGAAAAATCTGAGGTACTTCCAAGGAAAATGTCAACGGTCAACGAAGGAGAAACAAAAAGGATCGATATCACTTTGTAGATTTGACTAGAAATTCACCTTGATTAGGATTGAACCAATATTGTTGAAGTGTTGCTTCCTATACGATTCTTCCTTTGTAAAACGCTTTGTGTCGTATACATTTTATGTGATTTGTAAAAAATCTTTATTATTTGTAATAAAAACTAAGAAATAGACGTAGAATTAGTAGGAACGACAAGTGCCCTATGTAAATGTAATGTAATTTTCTCTCTGACTGTTGACTCGTAGCGTGTCTATCTTTTGTATGTAAACTGTTGATGATACTTTAACAATTTGTTTTGTTCCTCTATGTTTCCCTGATATATTCCTCCTTACATTTATTCTGTCCGATCGTTTTTTTGTGTTACCATGAGGGAAATATAAATATTTTAAACAAAATATACATATGCTGTAAGCGCAATGAGAATGCTCCTCTATGAATTATTTCACGATCATGCACGTTTAGATTTAAACGATATGCGCGTATTATACACTTTCGCAGTTAAGAGAGCCGGTTAATCTCTGTTTTTCTCGGACTATGTTTCCACGCTAATAAAGTGGCACGGTGATAATACTTTGATAATTTACGAGCTTCCTCTATGAAATACAAATAAAGTCCGAAAAGTTAATATCACCGTTTTCCATAATAATTATTCAAAAGTAATATCAGGACGACCGTATATAATAAGTGTCATAAATATCGCATCTTATATTAATCGCAAAAGTTGTTAATATATTTTCTCTCTCTCTCTCTCTTTCAAAGTATAATAAAAAAATCACTATACAGATATATTATTATTAGAATTAAAATATAAATTTTTTCTAAAAAATTCTTTGATAAATCTCTACGCATTATATTGTTTAGCACAGAGTCTAGTCGCACCGACATTTTTAATGTATTTTATGTGCTTACTTTTGTTGTATGTCGTCGCTGATATATTTGTTGTTTTAGTAACACCAATAAATATTAATGTTTTCAAGAATGCTTGCGATATTTGTTTGCTTCTGACTACCACAACACAATCGCGATATGATTTATGTGTAATTTGGAATTCAGATTTATGCAATGCATCGAAATGTGGACTGCATTTCATTTAAATATAGATACAAATCTCAGGTCTCAGCGTATGTGCATTATTGCATTTTGCACGTAATTAGATCCGTGGCAGGCGATGCACGCAACTCACCTCACAAAACTGCGTTATTTTATTTATTTTGTGACTTCCGGAAATACCTGTAATAACGTCGGGTACTTTACGTGATGTTGCACAATTCAATTACGAATACAATTATTGATTTCTTCAATGTTGTTGCTTCTAGGTCGCCGCCGTACGCCAAGTGGAGTTCTCATGGCTCATTTACTACACCGAGCGTATCGACCCTTGTGATATTCTTCCTCATCGCCACTTATCAACATCTCAAGTTCTAACGATCCCGCGGGAGCTCCAAGTAATTTCGTGTCTTGTTCAAAGATAAGTAAATTGCATTTGCATTTACATCTCGAACTGACGAACAACGAGAGCTGTGACCATCGATTATTCGTCAACAATATTAGCAGTCGACAAAATTTTAATCAGTTATAGAGCATCGCGGAGTAGCGTTATGTTATGTTAGCGATCGTTATTTTGATGTAAATGTGACTTACCGGCCGATTACTATAAATCTCATTGGAATAAACTGACGACTGGACGACTCGTCAGTGACGAGTAGTTCGATTTTAATTATATTTACAATGTACGAGTATCTGTAAAACGTCAAACTATCTGCTCAGATTAATACCGACTAAAAGATCAGTTGTTTAACTTAAATAACGATACAACGAAAATTTTCATACTAATATATTTATATATTGTGCAATATTAATATTATTTAGAAATACTTAATTCACCATAAGTCTGAATGAAAAATAATTTGTTTAAAACGCGTCTAATGTGCGTCAAATATATATCTATATATTGTGAATTACATATTACAATTTGCAATATATATTGCATCTACTTAATTAGTTAATTAAGAATTACATCCAATATAATTGGTCAACTTGTAAGTGTTGTTTACGATATAGTCAGTTTCATTATTTGTATCCTTAATATAGTATGATGCTATGATTTCTTTGTATTCGTAACGCGCACTTTTGCAGGGTAAACCTAGGCTAGTATACAGCTACATTTTTGTTTACAATTATATTCTTCGATTTTTAAAATGCAGACACATTAATTAATTAAATCACAAATTTTTTTCTGTGTACAACTTTTTTCAATTGATGTTTCTTTATTGTGAACGCTTCTTATATAACAAAGTTATATTTGTTGAAATAAAATTCTTGGTTAATGTAAAGATCATCTTGTTTTCTGTTATTACGATTTGCCTCAAACCTAATTGTAAAATTGTTTATTAGGTACTAAATTAATATGTTACTATTTATTAGTATCAATATTGACGTACTTTATAGACTTTATTGCGTAAATACCGAGCGAATACGGAGTACACGACGAGCAGAGTAGAAAAGATGTTTCAGTCGTGCAGCACTGAACTTTAAATCGTGGCGTGTTATCATTATGCATGTAGCATTACGTGCAGGTGCAGCCACCAGTGGAATGAGCGCGATAACTATATTTACCATGTCCTCATTAACCCATATACGTATCCATAGCACGGCACGAAATGGCGAATTTGCGCGAATCCCAACTGCATGCGAGAAACGAACCGCTCGAATTTTTCTAGAAGTTGATACTGAAGAAACGTACTACGCAAATGCTTATCGAACGGATTGAATCGCGAAAACGAAAACTGGTCGGCTTGCTTGTAAACTTGCCTGTGACCTACTTTGTACGTTCTATACCGGACATATGTAAATAATGTGACATTATTGAACTGCGAGCGGCAATCGTTTAACGCGATGCTCACGCGCGGTTTGCCTGATCTTCGATAAAATTATGGCGGATTGCGTTCGTCCATCGAGAACGCTTCGCTCGCAATGCAGCGTGAAATAATGCATTTGGATAATGTAATGTAATTGAAGTGTTCAATGGAATAACATTTTACCATTTCATAAATTGAATGAGATGATACTGCATATGCAGTATCATCATTTGTATGAAAAAAATTACATTAACAAAATTTTGTGATTAAATGAGATAAATACAAAAAAGAGAACATATAAAATGTTTCTTTAGGCAGTACAAACTGCCTTTGATTAATCAATTGCGTAACGTAGCCAAATATTAATTAAAGCAACAATTTTTGAAAATAATGTTATTGCTTTAAATTATCCAATACTAGCACCTTTTGTTAATATAAAATCTCAAAAAAACGAATCCTTTATTACGTTTACGCCCAAAGAAGTTTAATAAAAAAAGCTACCAATATTTAATTAGTTTAGTCACAAATATGAAGATTCAACAGGGGCAATTAACGTCTTGTCAACCTGCAAAGTTCATCTGATTGCCATAAAATCAAGTCCGCTGAGGAAATTTTCTCGTAGATTAATTTCTAGAATTGCAGTTAATTTCGAGCAAATTTGAAGATGTTATGATGGGAACGAATAAATTGAGTGCTACCAGATTGATGGTCTCAGCTAGTTATAAATAAAAGAGAACACCGCAATTCGAAGCGGAGGGTGGTTTGACCGTAGGACGCTTTTGACAAGGAAAGTTACGTTCGTAAACAGTGCATTGTATCATTGGTGTATTTTTTAAGACTTCTAAGAATTCGTTTAGGTTGACGGCAGAGAACAAGTGACTATGGTTACCATCGACGGCCATCCAAACGGCCAGAACGCTGACCAATAACGAATCTCTAACGCAGGACTTCGACCTGGAAACTATATTCCCGCCTGACTACCTTCGTGCCGGCGGCCTCGAGGCCGAGGATTTCGATCGAAACCTTCCCTGTAGGCTCAAACAAGAGCGCACCACCTAAATCGCTCCCATTGAGCGTACGGCCGTCGCACGAAACACAAGCCGATTGACTATGTGTCTGACTTTTTAAGTCCCCGCAAATTGTCGTTTCGGAGTAATAAAATCAAAGTAATAAAGTTTAATCAATTTTAACGATAGATAGATACATCATGGAGTCCTGCGGAATGAACGTCATCAAATACATCCTTTTCATCTTTAATATGATTTTCGCGGTGAGTAAACTGAATTGGAAGCGATAATGGTTTTGAGAAAATAGTATTGGCGGCAAGTGTGTTTCTCTCTAAAGTGATTCAAATAATAAATATCTTTTTTTTATTCTTTACGTTTTAATTTTTCTGAGGTTTTGCGGACATACCCGATTTTTATGGATTTTTCTGAGGATATCCAAGATACTTTCAGATACAAAAGTGGCGCGCAAAAAGATTCGGTTATTTGTGAAACGTGTTTTTTAAATTATAGTATAATTTTCTGGAAGATTGCACTTTACTTAATATAATTTATTTCTCCCTTTTTTAATCAATTAATAAAAACTATTTTCGTAAAATATTTATTTAAAAATGTGCCTTTATAAATATGTATATGTATATAAATTTCTATTTAATTTTGATTCTACTCGTTTTATTTTTACTCTTGGAAAAATCAAGATAGTGCGAAGGACAATTTTGAGGGCGAAGAAAAATACGTACAATTGCTAAAATTGATTTTTCCAGATATCTGGCATAGGTATTATTGTGGCCGGCGCGTTGGTGTTGGCAGATGTCGGCGAATTTAATCACTTCGTGGAAGGCAGGATAATGGCACCGCCTATAGTGCTTATAGTTGCAGGATCTATCGTTTTCATCATAGCTTTTCTAGGATGTTACGGAGCAATAAAGGAGCATTACAACATGTTGATTGCGGTAAGTTAAGAAATCAACAGAATAATTAAACAGTTTGAGTACAAAATTTAATTTATGTTAAATATTTATCGAAATAATAGAAATAATTAAAAGTTTAATTTTTTTACGGTAATATAAACCGTTTATCTATGAAAGTTTGCTTTCCTCAGAATATATTCTAAAATTCTGACATTGACCTTAATAACAAAATCTTGGATTATTTTATGTACTTGAATTTATCTAAAATAAAATTTTTGAAAAGCCTAAGTAAAATTAAAGATCGGAGGTTTCCAGAACGTTTCGCGCATATTTAATATCAAATATCAAACTGTACATGTGTGATTTCAAACCACTTTATCTTCATTTCGTTCTGTTTTAAATACATCTTTTTTACGATGAAATCAATAAATAATTATAAATTACAATTATATGCAATTTTTAATTAATTATATTAATATTAAACATAATTTAGTTTGCGGCCGCATTGTTAATAATCTTCGTGATCGAGCTTGCGGTGGGCATAGCGGCGGCAGTGTTTAAAAATGATTTTAGCATGGCGATGAAGAGTACCCTGAAGGAATCGATGAAGAACTATACGACGGAAGTCGACAAGCAAGCTTGGGATAACGTGCAGAAAAAGGTCAGTATACTGAATCTGGAGCGTAACATAGTAATGGATTTGTCGATACAAAAGTGAGGTGATGAAATAGTATAGCTTCCGTCCTATTAAGAAAACAATGATTTCTATAATGGTGATGGGTTAGGTCACTTGAAATAGTCATCGCGTGCAAATAGGCAATTAAAGTCATTTCAGTATTACAAGTGCATTGACTACTGTAACATTGACTGTCGTATAGAGTTCTATATCTTAAATTACTTTATCCTACTTTGACACAAAGGTAGTTTTGTAAAATGTATATTATATAATCAAATTAGCTTGATTAACTATTTTATCTTGCATTGGTGCCGAGAAAAATGACAAAAAAAGAATTAATTATTGACTTATTTAAATTAAGCATTAAATTGTTTAATTTTTTACAAATTGGTTAAGTTTGATTAATACATTGATAATTTTATTTGTTCATGCGACAGCTACAATGTTGCGGCGTGGACGGTCCCAGAGATTGGGTTCAAACCCCCACTATTGGACAAATCCCGCCGTCCTGTTGCGCTGATGATATGCAAAAGATATGTCAGATATCTAATGCATATAATGAAGGATGCTTCAGCAAGTTAGAAATGCGAGTTCAGAATGGCGCCACAGTCATGATCGGTGTGGGCATCGGAATTGCTTTTGTGGAGGCGAGTAAAACTTAGTTTACAAGATATTTTAATTACATGGATACGTTAAGCCGGTGCCATGTCCGCACTTTACTTTATTCTATTGCGGTAAAGCTAAACAGGTTTTAAATAAAACACATAATAAGCAAAGATAAATAAACACGAAAGAAACTTTTCGATTTAAGAATTATATAACTCTTCATTGTAACAAAAATGTAAATTGTATTTAAATTCGTTCAAGTTACTGTGGCGATATTTTAAAAAATGTTTTTCTTTTTACAGATTGCCGGTATAATCCTTGCTGTTTGCCTCTCCATGGCCATAAAAAGAGAAAGCGCTAAATGAAACGAAGTGTATTAATTTAATTTCATGCTATATCAGACTAAGCTGCAAAATTCGCTGTCTCGTCAAATTAAAAAATACGTTAAAATTATGATCGGCTTAACAGTAACAGAGCTAAAAAATGTATATTTATCCTTTTAAAACATTTATATTCGATCGTCAAGGAACGAGAGTCTCATTAACTGATTATTAACTTAATTTATTTAATATTGCGCATTGATTTTTCGCGATGTTTTTTACGCTCACCTCATAGCAGCACAATAACGGACCTAATTCAAGCTTCGATAATTATTCGATATTTATATTCATCATTTATATTTTATAATTATACCATCCTTCTGCTTTTGTATTACGTAATTGAGTGGTATCCATTGTAGAGATTAGAAAGATATTTCCACAAAAAATATTATTAATATTAAAAAAATATGAATGATCTCTCTTTTTAAATGTATATCAAAATGAGATAGTTTTACTTAAAAAATAATGTTCCTCAAAGTGTTAATTCATAATTATAGATAGAATATATCGTAACCAATCAAGAAACATAGAATCAAGAAAAGAATCAGAAAATCGAGAAACGTAGAATAATTATAAATATAATTGTGGTGTGTATATTGTGTCGGTATTTATAACATATTATAGCATATTAGTATAATATATAATTACTATTATATATTATTGTATGTATTATTGATTGAATTAATTCGTTCCTATTAAAGGATCGATTTATTTGTGTGATTATGATTGTATAAATGTGTGCCTAGTGCAAATGTAGCTTGTATAAGCGTATGTTTTTATGTAGTATACCTATTCCTACAACAAATATGTTATCTTCGGTACACTGACAGCTGTAAATTGTCATTTTCCTATATACAATAGTAGCTATAGACACTTCAATTCAACATATTTATTTTTCAGTTTGTCTATTATACGTATAACGTATTATATTTTCTATAAGTAAGACAAGATTGTAAACCTTCTGCAAAAATAAATTATAAGATATACTTCGTGTATTTAAATGATATAAATCACAATTCTGATATTTACAGAATATTATTCTTTTTTCATATAAATGACAAAGGATTCTGAATTAAATATTAGAATATTGAACACATTCATGAGATGTTCCAGTTTTACATATCACATTTTCTTTAATGACAAATCGTTCTCTAAATTTAAAAAATTGCTTTTCTTAACAATAAAATTTTTTGGAAACGTTATATACAACTGCAAAATTTTCAATTACAAGTACTAGATATCTTTGTGCTGATTTAATTTTTCCCTAAAGAAAATAGTTTATCAACGTACACGTTATTAAATAAATTATTATATAGTTAAAAGTCAAAGGTAACTGTTGCATAATTATAGTACAAGAGAAAAAAAAAATCTCCCCGGCGGGGAATCGAACCCCGGTCTCCCGCGTGACAGGCGGGGATACTAACCACTATACTACCGAGGACTCTTGTGTCATGATGAACTTTTCATGTAATACATGGTTTATCAACTTTAAGGAATACTTAATTGTAAGATATAATGAATATAGATTTTTATGTAATAATTATTTATACGTGCCATATATTTGTGATTACATATTCATCACATTAGATGTGATCTAATATGACAAATATGTCTAACACACTTTTATATATATTACCGATAAAATCGAAATTCTTGTAGTTAGTACCAATCCACTAAGTCGTATACACATTTGTAATAAAAATATTTATTTAATTTGATTAAAAAATAGTAATTGTTTAAAAGATAATTGTAAAATTTTAATGTGTAAGAAAGATGATTTATATATATATGTATAATTTAATGTATAGAAAAATCCTGTAAATTTATATTATAAAATCTAATTTCTATTCTGCTATATAAATATAAAAAAAGCAAGACAAGTGCACTTGGTGACAATTTATATTAAAATATAAAATAAAATTAATATAAGTTATTAATAAAATAAGTTATTAAAAATGATCCCCCTTTATTCCTCTTATTACATTTTTAAAATGGTAAATAAATTATAGTGCCGATGTTCAAATCAAATATAAAATTAAATAGAGGAAAAGATATAAAATCGAAAAATTATATAAAATTTAATAATTCACATTTGACGTATATACGTATAGATCGCAGTTGCCATCTGTACGACACGAGACAAAGCCACGTGATTTATCGATCGAGTACAAATAACGTGGAAATTAATAAAATAGAAATAATTTTGTTGCTTATAACCCTTAAATAATTATATTTCATTTAACTGAATAAATTCGTATTAGGTAGCGGGATTATATAAGAATAAAAATTGTATATTAAAATTGGGTTCCTAGTCATCGACGCAACAATCAATGGAAGTCACTGAGGTTCCGTGGTGTAGCGGTTATCACGTCTGCTTTACACGCAGAAGGTCGCCAGTTCGATCCCGGCCGGAACCACTTATATTTTTATTCTTTATTGTAATATTTTTATTTTGGAAACTTTACGAATATAGTATATATGAAAGCTAGGAAAAACTAAGGATTTATTTATTTATCAATTTTTAAATATAAAAGCACTTTTTAAGATTCATACTCTGCGCAGAGATATGCTTCTAATAATGTTTAAGTAGTATGCTATATAATTAAGAACTTTTTTATTATTAAAATATAACAATTATAAGTCTTTCAGAACAACACAGCGGAAATTTACTTTGTTGTCTTTTACTCTCTTGTCTTAAAAACGATCATAGGGAAGTTCAAAGTTTGCATAACACGAAATTGTAATGCAATATTGCAATAATGGATATCCCGACAAAAAGCTAAAAGGTTTATTTATTTATGTTCAATTAATTTGCAAAGGTAATTTGCAATTGTATGAACTCTACGAAGTACGCACAAAAGAGGAAGCAATATATAGCTAATGTTTAATTATTATTTTATGATTAAGCACGACGTTTTTAGCGTTACATTAAATTTCAAATTTATCTTCCTGCACGTAATCTGTGAAAAAAGTCTGTCACTTGTGGAATCTTTTATAAAAAACTTTTTATAAAAAATTGAAAAATTATTACATTGCAAATTCTGATCTCTTGATGGCTTAAAAAGGCTGATTGTAAAATAAAAGTGCATTCAATATTTATATTCACATCTAGAAATCTTTGTGTAATCGTTCGTCAACATTTTCTTATCAAAAGGAGTCAATGACTCTCACACTCAAGCCTTCGATTGTTTGATATCAAAGTGCGAAATTTTGTCTTGTATAAAACAACGGACGACACATGGACGTCTTTACACATACACCGATATTACCTTACTCGCTACTTTACCTTGTCGTCGTGAGATAAAATGCTGAAAGAGGTCCGAGATTGAAACCGGACTTGCTCTGGTTGCACTGGCAAAGAAACAGTTGGCTGGGCACAGGTGGAGGACCAGATGGTACGAGATCAGCAAGACAGTGAATGAAGGACTCGAAGGGAACCATGCTCAATGCGCGCTCTCTCTCTCTCTCTCTTTTTTCTCCTGGGACTTGAATACCTATAAAGAGAAACATGACAAGACGAATGAGAGGACCGAATATCAATTTCGGTTTCCTGTCGTACCCTACAATACTACCGCCTGACCCTTTCCCTACGTCATACTGTACAATCATGATCGATCTCAAAATGAGTGACGTACACGTTAAGGTCATTCGTTCAATTTAAATCTAAATCCAATTTCAATAAAATTGCAATATTAAAGCAGAATTTTCTCTTAAGTTGCCAAGGATATTCAAATACCATAATTTCAACGAAATTTTATTTTATACGAAATATAATGGCTTATTGAGAAGACATACTATAACAATATACCGACAGAAAAAGTGTCAGCTTAAAGATTCTGCTAAATACTTTCTAATTGAATTTTTAATTAAATTTAAATACTAATTAATTCTTAGTCACATATAAAAATTTGTACGAAACGATATAAAGGAAATTAATATTTATTTTAATTTCTACAAAATCTATTTGCAATAAGATTTGCAACAGATTCCTCTGTGTTTAAACTTAAAAGTTTTATTATCTGAGAGTTAGATAATAGAAGTCATAGAAGTCCCTGACGAGTTCAGAATGAGAAGCATAAAACTTTCAGTAGAACTTAAATATTTTACTTTTCTGGCGACCCTCTCGATAGCAAAGCTGCCGAGATATCTTCTTGCAAGCAAGAAATAACATCAAGGGTCATTCGGAATTCAGGGTTCGATCTCCTAAGTACACGAAATTCTAAATTACTAAAGTGACTTTAAATAGTACAACTAACATAGTAATAAAAGTTTAAAGAATATAAAAAGTTATAACAACTTTACTTGAAAGAACAAAAACAAGAATATTTTGATATTAAATTTTACTTGAAATTCGGATAAGACGATAAAGACGGTAAATCTCTTTCAAATCTTTGATTTTAATTGTTAATGACATATTTACTGTTCAAAAATATATTAATTTTTCAAAATTAGGAGAATATGATTTTTTAACACATCTCAGTTAGAGACAGCATTAGAGACAGCGTCTCTTTCAAAAATTATTAACTACAGATCCGAAATTTTCCCCCCATTAGGATAATACATTTAAAATAGTATTTATAAATTTAAATTTAAGATCAAGCTTAAAGTAATATCAGGCTAAAAATATTGCCCTTAGTTCAAAAAACAATGCGCTTCGAGATTCACAGTTACGATTCGTACTTACGATTTCACAGTGTTATTTCGAGTCCACAGGTGGGCTATTGAAGACGCGCGGTGTTCAGAAGTAGATAATCATTCATGAATAAGATGCAAGGAGCGGCATACCTCCCGCGTAGAGCGATCAGTTTCAATGATGGGTTCACAACCGAGCACTCGATCCGTTCGATTTCTTTCATCCTTGCTGCTGCTCGCGTATGTCCTGCAGGGGACTACCTGTACGAAAGACCGTGAAATCTTGATAAACCAGTCCTGCTGCAGTCGTTAACGTCGCCGGCTATCGGCGACGTTCACCTGCGGCATCTTTCGGTCCATCATTCATGCAGACTGAACTTGACCCCGAATTTTTTGATCCTATCCTCCTTTCCGATGAAAAACGATCTCTCCCTTTTTTTCAAGACTAAAACGCGATCACGAAATTTATGACAGAAAATTTCAATCGTTGCATAATCCTACGAATGATGCACCAGTAAAATATATTTCTCACAAAATTAATTTCTTAATAAATTTCTACGAAAGTTTATTCTGCATTAAATTCTTACGAGACTACTCTAACCATTGTACATTAATTATGTGCTGAATTTATATCAAATCAACCTCGCATCAAAATCTTACGAGAAATATGATAAATTTCAGATCTACTATCCGCGTTTTAAAAGAGAGGACATTTTTATTTTCAATAAAAACTTACTTCTTTCTACTTAACTTTTCAGACTAATCGTTGTCATTTAACGGAAGCGGCACGAAAAATAATAAAAATTGTCTCTTTTTAATTATCTCTTTACCGACGATCTCTTTTGCGTCAGAGACGCGAACGGTTCCTTTTGTTGTCAACGTTTTCGGAAGAACGACACCCGTTTTAACTCTTCCGCTTGACGAAGCACGCGGAATCGAGTTCGGATGGGAAGGGATGCTGGCAAGTGCCCGGCGTTGGTGGAGCCGTGATGCACGCGTCTGCACACGGGGGGGTCGCAAAACGATTCCCTCGTTCCCGGCGCAACGGGAACGAGGGAGAAATCGATGCATTCGTCGAGCCGCGAGCGTCGGCTCAGCTGTGCTCGAACTCGAACTGGTGCCGAGTCCCGAGAATGCGAACGCGAATCGGGGGTAACTACGGGGTTGAGACAATCGCGGCACGTCGCGCGCCGATTAGCCACGGTAGCGGTTAAACACGACGTTTCCGCGTGCGGATTTAGACGGCACGCGGAGACTTATCCTCGTGGCTAGATCTCATTTGAATTTAAAAATATGCACGTTAAAAAGACGGACGCTCGCGGAGAAACACGCTCATCGTGGTGAAACACGTCGAGAAAGCTCAAATGCATTCGCGTTGCAAGGAACGATTGCGCGAATTTATAAAAAAAAATCCTCTTTTATTAAATTTTATTTCTGCAATAATCTTAGAAGAGAGATAAAGCTCTCTGTCTGTCGACGTAATCTATTATAATCACCTTCTAGAAGATTAAAGACAGTTGTAATAGATTATAATAGATCTATCTATTATATAACTACCTTCATATTCTCCGTGATGTGATTAGGAATGTAATTATAGAAATTTCCGTAAATAGGTATTCGAAATGAAACACGCGGAACCGTCCGTTTGGTTACTGTCACAAGTTGTATAGCCCCGGTTATTCGCCCGCGGTTTCAAGTGGACACCGCGAAGAGATAAACACGTGGATTTGCATATGTAGGTGCGTATAAAGCACGCGTGCATATGCATGGAGTGGACAGATGTTAAATGTCCGAGAATCGACACGTACATGCCGCCTTTGCGACACGTTGTATGTGTCGCATTTAAATTAATTTTGCGCCGCGTGACAAACGGCTATACCGATGTGTCCGACAAATTGACCGCAGAATCGTAAGAACCGCTTATAATTGGAAGAAGCAGCAATTTGCAATTACGCGCGAGCCACAAGTTCGGTTGAAATTCTCATAATCGGTTTAATACCGCGACGCGACATGAATTTACATTATAATTCATTAACAGTCAACGATCGATAACACGATAATGTCAATGAATTAAATTTTATAATGAGAGAAAAATATTTCTTGTGTATCGCGCTTTAATGAGACACGATAATTTAGTGGCATATCTTTCACACAGTTTCGCAAAGTGCTTTGACCAGATAATTTTTATTGTAATGCAACACATGCGGCATACGTTGACTATCTTATCTTATCGCCTGGCGCCGGGCCTTTCGGCGATATTATACAATCGTATCATAATGACGAGAGGGCTACTTTAATGAAATTTCCCTAAATAACAAAATTATATGGAAATACGTGAACGACAAGCAAGAACGCAGGCCCGAAGTTCGTTCCGCGCGCATACGTGCGTCGCATAACGAGATGCAATTCTGTTATTGACAAAATTTCATAACGATACGATCGTCCAGAGCCTTGTCCAGAGCATGTTAGTTCAGAGCGACGTGCTTGAAACAAAAATTCAACGAGCGATCAAAGTTGCTAATATAGGTTAGAAACTTACGATTTTTATGGATTTTTATGGATTTAACGCACGGCCGCTCCGGGGTTCATTTTCCGTGTCGCCGTGACGGCACGATGAATGCATTAGCGAAGATCGCTCGCGATAAGATAACCCTGCCGAAGCAACTTCGCTGCGTCTGAAAAAAGAAATAATGTTGCATCTTGCATCGCGGAAGCTTTCGGTGTCAGCACGAAGCCTCGAGTCAAAGCCGCGTACATACATATATTTTACCTGCCGTATCGGATTAATGCGCGTTGGAGTTTTAATAAATCTCTTGCGCCGTGCGCGTTAAGATATTCAGGTATTCCGAGCGTAAGACGTGAGTAATAAAGCTAATAATACCGTGACTAGCCGTGTAATATACAGGACGGACAGGACCGTAGAAGAATCTTGCAATTGATTAACGTATGAACGTACGCAACGCAATAGTTGCAGCAACTTCACAACGAACTGCAACGAACTTCGCTCGTCAACGACGCCGACTTGTAACGCGCGCTCCTATTGGCTCGTATAAGTGGCGAGTAAAACTCGTTAACGTATCACGATTCAAGACGAGAGAAATCTTTAGCCATCTTGTCGGCTCTTTTACAGCTCCGAGGTGACCGAGGTGGGCGAGGTGGCGAGTGGCGAGTGGCGAGGTAAAAAACTAAATCTTTCCCAAAAAAGTAATCATACTTACAGTATTCCTTGCGTCGCGACGATTCTGTCTGCCGGCCGCAGCATTAATGAAGCGTGGTTTATTACGCAGAACTTAGTAAATCTTCTGCGAACAAACCGACGCGACGGATCTTCGTTCCCCCGACCCTCGAGCGCGATATGCGAGAGACAGAATGAGAGCGACCATCTTTTCGGGCAGATTCGCTTTCTACGCCTCGAGACACCCGTGATACGTAAAATACGTACGTGAGTTTCAGAAAGATCTTTACGGCGACACTTGGGCTGAAAGTTTATTCTCGATAACGTGGGATAAAGATTTCGAGAAAAAGGAGGAAGGGAAAAAGAAACGATATTGCGATACATCTATTCTAGGTATATGGACACGGATCTCAAGATGCTTTAATTGCTTTTTACGCCCAAAAATCTCTCTTCCGTTTATCGAATATTAAAATGTGTATTTCTCTCCGCGTTTCGTTAGCTAAAATATCTCGGATATCTCGCTGAATATTCTCTTCGTCGATTATTTTTCGTATTTGCCAGCCAAGTCGCGAGTCGCGAGCAGCGAGCGAGACAATACGGTTTCAAAACATCAACAAAAAACGCCGTGTGGCCCCTCGATACTCGGAATTACACGAAGCACGTATTTCTCGGAATTCGCTCGGAGCCGGGGCGCGGGGCCCGCGCGGGCAGCGCGACGGCTCTTCGCCGCTCACCGCACCTGTAACTCCTGTAAGCGCGTGCGTAGTGGGGAGAGCCCCGGTGGTGGGTGGTGGGGGGTCCGGCTCGGAGTAGTGCAGTCGGAGTCGGAGCAGCGAAGCGCGCGCAGCCGGTAGCGTAGAGAGAGGGCGAGAGGGGCGCGAGGCGCGTGTCGTCGTACAGCGAACCAGCGAGTGAGCGAGTCAGTTCAGTCAGTTCGAGTTCGGCGCGCGGTCGGTTTGTCTCGTCGCCCTGTCGCTTCGCGGGCGCGCGCGCGCGCGCGAGTAAGTAATCAACTCTTCTCTCCTCGCCAGTCGCCAGTGCGTTCTTCTCGCGCTCGCGCGGCATTGTGCCTCTCGCGATCGGCTCGCCTTGTTCGTCTGTCCGTCCGTCCGTCCGGCCGTTCGCACGTCGCGCAGAATCGCGGTCACCGGGTCGAATTTCGAGAAACGGGTCTCGTCGTACGACGCACGCACACGCACGTATGCACGTACGCACACACGGTTGTTTCCGCAGCATCGAGATGCGTAGGAAGACGGCCGTGACGACAGCATCGGCAGGAGGATCGTCGATCGCGCCGCGCGTCATCTCCGTCATCTTCGTCTCGTGAGGCGGTGGAGCCGGAAGCTGCCCTTGGACCCGGAACCGGCGAAAAATGAGGTGAGTAAACCGATCGATATCTCCGCTCCCACCGCCAACCGCCACTAGTGCCGCGCGCCGTTCGTTACGCGATTACACACTCGCTTACCGTTTCGAAAAGGGGTCACGTGATCCTCGCGCGCGGGCGGCTAATCGTCCCGCGGATCTTCCGCCGACTCCGGGAGAGCCGAGGAGGCTCCGATATCGTCTCGCGAGGACGCGCGCGATGCTCCAGTTTCGAAACTCTCGCGCGCGCGCGATTATTGATCGTCCCGTGATCCTGGGAGCCCGGAGCCGGTACGTATATACGTTCTCGGAAGCCGCCAACTTTTGATTCCGACGTGGGCGGTTGACGGAGAGTCGCCGCGTTTGAAAATTTTTATGGCGCCGCGGCCGGCTTTTTCGCGCTTCTCGGCCAACTTCGTTGCGGTTGCGGCGCGACGCAGCGCGGCGGCAGGTGACGCGACACAGTGCCGAATGTGATTTTTGCTACGTGCCTCGTCGATTAGATCCTCGGAAAGGAATCGACGTGCATCGAGGCGGGGATGCGAGGTAGCTCGCGAGCTGTTGCTTCGCGACACGTCTTTATGAATGTTCGGGACGCCTCTTGAATGCCGCCGCGATCGCGAGTTTAATAATGCGCGTAACGGGATCGTTGAACATGCACGCGTCGCGGCAAGTGTTTCGTTCGAATTTTCGAGCGAAGGGACGTGAGGAAGCGACGTGAGAAAGTAAGTGGAACATTTTACGAATTACGACGAATATCGAATCTCGTCTCTTTCGGGGCGCGTAGAATGTTGCACGTTGCAGCGGGTGAATATTCCATATTGGCTCGTTCGGTGGCCATTTTGAATTGATTTAGTTAAATTTGATGTATCGAAGCCCGATAATTGCATAGCACCGGTTTTTGATATATCTTCGGTCAATGATAGATATATGAAGGTTTAACGATGATAGATAACGAGATATTTGACGTATTACGAGCCATTATAATAGCAGAATAGATTTAACGTCTTTTTTTGTAATTAATAAATTAACACTAACTAGCGGAGCGAATTTCCGCACAAGGATCCCTGGAGAATTTAATTAACGATAATGTTCCGACAGTATTTTCCATTAATGGGTTGAAAGTTCTTTCTAAAAATAATTCTCGGATGTCGTGGAGCAACGTCGTTAAACGGCAAGCCGCTCTGACTTAATCAGCATGCAATAATTGGCGATAAAAGTCGATTCGCTGAACTAGAAAGTAAATACCGTAATAATGGGATACGGTCCGTTTTATTCGCGCCAAGAATATGTGAAAAAAAAAAATATATTTTTTATCGTCCGAGAGATTAACGATATCTCTCGCGGAGAGATATCGATATTGATTTTTAAATAATTTGAAATTTTAATTTGTTTTCCGACTGAATGTATTTACGACATATTGTTCGCGTTTGCATTTTCCCAAATATATGATTTAAATTACACAACAATTTCCCGAGACGCTCATTAATATTCCACGATACCCTTTTAACATCTATCCACCTGCACTGGCAAAATTATTATTTGCGATCGTATTATTTGCAGTCGCGCATCACGCTCTCATTGTCATTTGTCAACGTGATTTGAACGCACAGCAAATAAAATATCGATTTGTCCATTTCTACCTTACCCCCGCGTACAACTGCGGTTAAGCCTGAAATAGCCTTTGAGCACGGGTTATGCAATTTCGCGGCAATTGGACGCTCACAGCCGCATTGATCGTGATTCGCTCGCAAACCAATAATCTCAGAAAGCAAATCAAGGTCACTCTAATACCCGAGTAATACCGGCTTAAACGTCATTTCCCATCGAGGAATCGGAAATCGACGTTTGCGTCGCTTTCGTACTTGCTGCCTGCACAACGCACAATCACGCTTGTTAACTGTACATTGTGTAGAATAATTATTTATACTTGCTTCAGATTGTTGCTTCAAATAATTTATGAATTTGCAGCATCTCACATGTTGCAGAAATTTAACGTACTTTGTGTAAATATCTGTTTTTTAAAGCGCAAAATTACTTTGACAAATATTCGAAGATTCAACGATTTAATTTTCCCAAATTTCCAAGTAATTAAAAATCAAATTAAATTCTTTCGAGCAATGCAGTATGCTATTAAGTTAATTACACGGATCTGTTTCTAATAGTGTTTCTCGTGGAACCTTGTCCGCGCAGTAAAGTAATAGCATTTTTATTTTTACGATTTGTAAGATAAATAAATTATAGGGATAATAGCCAGTCTTAAAAAAAGAACCGCTGTTACTTTTTAGAAAAAAAGGCGGGGCAGTTTTTGTGAGGGAGATGAATTTTCCTCGCTTATAGCCGACAAAAGGTGCCCGTCTCTCTGGAGCACTATCGATTAATTATCGTCTTAATTAGAGGGTCGTGATTTATAATTCAATCTTTAATCATTGGGCTCCGCGCGATGGCGACGCGTCAGCTCAATTCCCGACGGTTAATTAGACGAAGATGTAAAAACGATTCTCAATATTCAGATAGGAGCACACGTCGGTATTTAAACCGACTTAAACTCAGGACTTCGAGCGAGCGTTTGAGTTATCGATCAAATTTTCCTTCGCGACGTCGACGTGACGCTGGCTCTCTCTCGAAGGGTGATAAATTATTCCGCGAGCCCGGAAGCGGGATAAATATTTGTCGAGCGACGTGCTTTATTATTTATGAGATCCTTTGTGAATGGCAAATAGAATCTTCGCGACCGTGTTGCGTTACCGTGCTGTGCGAGTTTGCATCGTATAACACGCACATTCATAATGCTGCAGTGCGGAAAAAGTGAATCGTCGTTCTCGTGTAACGTTTGATGTAAATTGTATATTTAACGGTTGTGCACGTGGAACGATTGTTATTCGTTATTGAACTTCCATCGAGACAAAACAAAGCGCCGTAAACCATCGGGCAGAATTTATCTTTTACGAGAAACAATATTATTCCTTACAAACGCTGCGCGATATAATTTCAAGCTGCAATAACATTTGTGGTTTGTGGTTTACTTATATAGAGAGCGGTGGCAATCGCGTGTGATACATTTTTTTAAAGAATTTAATCAATATGGATTATGTATATTTTTTATGTGTATCACAAAGAGACACTAATATATGTATATAAATATAAAATGTACATTAAATCATATTAAATATAAGTATTTGAAATATTTAAAATATTTTAAACAATTCGAAAATTTATCGAAAGTTATCGTCTCATTGTTTTTTTTTTTTATGTAAACGTCTTTGTCATCGATGTATTTTAAATATGTATATCAATGTCTATATTTCAGCGATTTTAAGCATCGTTGCTATTTTTCTGATTAAAGGTGTCCGGTAAGTAAGGGCGTGCAGTAACGAGGATGATAAGAAGCTGCTTGAAAACTGCAGAACGCGATCCATCGTGTCGTGACTGAAAGTGATTTCGCGAAGGGGTTAAGCGACGACGATCCATCTAATCGGCGAGCGTCGACTATCGGGGAAATTGATCGATCATCGCGACGTGAGAGACTAAAGACCGCGCGCGGAAAAAGGAACTCTCGTTCGGTGGAGATCATGGTGTGACTCGTGTGCGATAGAGAGAATCCCTCGGGAAGATCGGCGAAGTTGTCCGGTGGTTGTGTGATTCCGGTAGTGGTCGGTTGTAGTGCCGGTGGTGGTTCTTGATACGATAGCTGCGAGTCGGAGCCCGTTGGCGCTTAGGCCTCTCCTTCGTCGGTTTACTCATGCTGGGAGTGCTGAAGCGGCGCTGGAAGCCATCGAAAAGGTAAGTGAACATAATCTCGGCCTGTTGCCAAGGATATATTTATTATATCATACCTGCATCGAACAGATTCCTAGGCAAACTTCCCATTTACATCATGGGTGATGAAAAAAGATCGGGCATAAATATTTTATAGTTATTCATTCCGAAATTCGTATAATCTGTTGTTATAACACATTTAAAAATATATTTATTGGATTTTTAATCAGCACGCTGATATTATGAACAGTCTAAATTTTGACAGTGCTTTTTTTATTCTTGTTAACAATATAATTTTCTTTCTAGCTATCTCTGATTTGAATGAACGATGATATAATAAATAAATCTGTTGTTTTATATATTTATATTTTGTGCCCACATGTTTTCTCGTTTTATTTCTTTAAATTTCAATAATTGTATTTTGTCATGCGAAAAATAGAAAGTATATAAAAGAATGCAACACACTAAATAGAATAGATTTAAAGAGGAAGATAATAATCTTTCTCTTACAGTCAGAAATTTTCTAATTGTAATTCCTTTTCACCGTGAAGAATCACATTTGATATTTTAATTCTTAAAAAATTTTTGCAAATTAACACAATTAACGAATGTACAAGTTGAAAATCAACAGTATAATTGGAAAGGCACTCAAATAAATCTTTTCATCAATGTTATTTGTTTTAAAAACAAAAGCTTTTTGAATGAATATTCTACTGTTGCCTCGTCTTAAGCTACTTAAAATTTTAATGTCTTTTTCGTTCATTTCCGGCGGAAGTTAATCAAAACGAGTAGTTTGCATTAAAAGATGATGGCTGGAAAATTGCATTGGCCTTTACGCGCAACTTGGTTTGCTTCCACTTACGATGATTTATTTATTTCCCGGAGACAAGGGCTAACCCTGGACCAATTCTGAAATTGCCCTCGGTTAACTTTGGGTTAACTCTCTGGGTCATCGCTCGAGTCCCGCGCATTAACCCTTTGTGTGTTGCAATATAACGAGTGACACTCAACCGCGATCGTATTTCACGTCGACTCTCGCAACTTCGCTCGCTTTTTAAAGGGCAGCGGGTTCGAAATTATTTTTAACGCGCTTTATGCTTCGTCCCTTTTGCGACGATTCGAAATACAAGTGAATAATCGTTCAACGTTCCTGATTTTATTGCGATTAAGAGTGACTTTATGGTGACAGCGAATAAATTTTCTCTTCGTTTGATATTAAAATTTTTTTTATAATGTTATATTTTAGTTAATTTATTTATATCTCAAACACTGTATCAGTTTTTTTGTATAATTGTCGTACTATCTTTTTTGTGATATTACGTACGACTAAAATATATTGCAAGATACAAATACCTTTTGACATTTAAACGAGATAATTTATTAGTTTATCATTCTTAGTGTGATACTTGTGTCAAAACAATTCGAGACACGTAACTATGACGCGCGAATAATTGCCCGTCCGTCGACATTGCCATGACAGGCGAATCAAACGACTGTCACACGACATATCGACAGCGTGTCAACATTGCAATTGACGTTGCATTTCCGCGAATGTTGAGAGTTAAATCTCCCCCCTCCCCGAGAGATTAATGCATCAATAACGTCTTAAAAAAGGAAAGCAGCAAACCGTTTCGTGCAATCACCGCGCATCCTTAATGCGTGATAAATTATGCTAAAGCTAACGGTTTGTGTCACCGCGTATGCGTGAGGGCAACGTTATTGACAGTTGGATAAATAATTCCGTGAAACGACGCGTGTGATTACGCACGGCCACGCGTTGCATAGCTTTGCATAATGAGCCCCGTCACGGCCAATTCGAAGGAATTATCATGACACCTGCTGCGGGCCGGGCCTTTAATTAATTCCCATTTCGAGTCCCCGTCGCGTACGACGAGATATCGACGTGAAGGAAAAAAGCGAGGGCGTCGCATGATAATGCAGCACCAAAAAACTATGATATATCGAGTTTACATTTTCTCACGTACTGCCATCGCACACCGCGATTAAGACTTCCATCTCTCGTTCTCTATCGCGCGTTATCGATATTTCCGTGGCCTAAGCGCAATTACTGCTAATTGATAACTCGGCGCAGATACATCACGGCTTTATTAAACGTCATTGCAATCTCCGCGGGAGCTGCCTAGCTGCTCGGTGCATCGACGGGGTACCTGCGGATGCATCCATTTCCTGGCGCCGATGTAATGCATTCTCGATGCTCTTTCTTCTTCAAAATCGATATTCAAATAATCCACGTCTATTAGAAATTCATTCTTAGTAGAAGAGTAATGAGAAACTAGAAATATCGCGTCAGAGCTGAGAATGTGATCTAAAATTATATTATAATAGAAAATGAAGGAAATATCGCGCGGAATTTGGAAAAATATGATAGAATTAATATTTAATTTTTCTAAATGAAACTTGTCTTAGATTTACAATGATATATTACAAAACTGTGCTAGTAAATAATATATAAATATTTTAAGAAAGTTATGAAAGAATAATTTTTTTTCTCGTACTTTTCTCACGATATTAACAGCGATGTAAAATTGGGCATTGATATTTCGTATTTGAAGATATTTCCATTTCTAATTTTTCGCGATCTTACCTTTTGCGTAAATACTGGCAACATATATACATAAAGTCATTATCGAGCCACCATCTTCGCCGAGATAGAGTGGAAACACGCGGGGAAAACAGCGGGTAGCAGGAAATTTATGGCGTCGACCGGGATTAGTTACACGAAGTGCGCTTTTCGAGGCAACTTTTCTGAAGCTCGACGGCAATTAATTTGCGCGCGGTTGCGAGTCCACGTCGGCACGCAGGAATTTACGCGCACGACATTCGCGAATACGCGCACTGAGAGAGAGAGAGGAAGTTACGCGGTGGCGGCGGCGGCGGCGCGGCGAGCTAATTTTAGAAGTATCACCGCGACCGATCTTTTCTTCGCGGGAGCATAACCGCTTAACTGCTCAGCTAGAATGTAGCAGTGCTCTTATGATCTTGTCCTTTCGTATTTCGCATAAAGAGGATTGCGGAGGAATATGTGTCTTAAAATTTATTGCGACATCACTCGACGTTGAAGCGTATTAGTGTGGCATAGCAGTTTCTAAAATAATTGATGCGATTAATTAAAGATATTTAAAAGGAAATAGTCGCTAATTAACATATATTCTCTGCTATAATGTTGGAAAATTATATGATCAGAAAGAGAAATATATATAAGAAAGATCCAATGTTCTATTATCAAGTATTAATATTAGTTTTTATAGAAATGTTTTTCGTTCAACACTTTTTTAAAAAACTTAAAGTATTATTTTTTTTAATGGAATATTAAAGACATTGCCTGATATGATTTTTTAACGTTTAATATTAAGTAAATTCTTGATTTTTTTCTTTTATTTAGTTAAAAAACGGAATTTGTGTTACCTTTTTATACACTTAAAACACAATTTCTTTTTGATATTTTAAAAATATTTTTTCTAAGAGAAAAGTATTATGTGTCAATTTCACGAAAAAATTTAGCCCTAACATTTTATATAATTTCTGTGAAATGTTCTATGTAAGTATTTACGGTAAACGTCTCATTGCACACACTAAAAATTGACACTTTAAATTGCATTGGTTTGTTAGTAATATTGGTTAGCGGGGAGTTAAATATATTTTCAACAAACAGGCTTTCTACTGTCAAATTACGGGAAATGTGTGGAAAATAGAAGCCGAAGCATAGAAAGTCCCGAGTGCTAATGAAATTACGTACGTTTGTCGGATGCTCGAGGGGGCCATTAGCACTTAAGATTTTACCGGAGTAGTCACACACGAGGGATAAATCGAGACTGGTTTAGACGCGGGACCGATGCTCGAATAGGCAGCAAACGAAGTGGAAAATCGCGAGTTTTCGAACGGTTTAACCCTTCACGATTGTGTGCCGAGGTACATTTGATAGTGGTTTATGAGATTTGTATCGATACTTCTGCAAAGATTCGATATGAGATTCAAACCGATATAAATTATGAAGTCAAAGGCTGGATATTAATGCTACGGATACACAAACATGATTCTTATGTATGTATTTTGTGCCGAAGAAAATTCAATTGATATAAGATATATTTTTTGCATAGTATCGAGAGTTTGATTCATCGAAATTTTATTTCGATTTCAATCTGTTCGAAATAATGAGTGATTATTCCTTGCGGCTGTATCTTTCAATTCTTTGTAAAATACTGTACAGACGTCTGCAATTTTGCTAATATCAAATTAAAATTTCAATTAGAGAACTTAATTTTGATTGATTTTTTTCGAAATTCTCTCGGATCGTAAAGGATTGACATCAAGTTTTGCCCTTCTTTCGTTTTCACTTTGAAACCGGGTTCCATGTTCGTTCGCAGTTTGACACGTGTTTATACAACGAGTCGACGCGGACGTTCGTTCGGACCATCGCTCGTGAAAATCTCGCATGTTTCGAACTGCGTTTTTGTTTTCGAACCACGCACGTATCCAGATGCATCAGGCATGTGTGTGTTGACTGCAGGGTTTGTTAAAAATTTTTGGCATCCTGAACGAATAATTACCACACCAGGAATTTGTTTATTTTTATTTTTAACATTTGGTTTTTTTCAATGCATTAATCGAAAACGCAAATTTAAAAAAAAGTAGATAAATTAGTTAAAAAATATTTCGTTTCTAATTAAGAATTTGATATTCATGAAAGTTTATATAATAGAAATTAGAATTGCTTGCGGCAATATATTTTATTGGAAATTTTAAAGATAGCGCATTAGCATTTTCGAAAGGCAATGACAGAACCAGGTGCCGATCAGTAGAGTCAATGTACTTTCTGACTAGAAACAGATGGTATTTTTTCAAAGGTGCGCTGAATAATGACGAAATTTTCTAAAATTATTTGATACACTAATTACGTTTCTCAAAAAATATGCAAGTTCTAACACAATATAATATTATATTTCTAATTATGTGATGAAATAAAACTGAGGAATAAAGAGTTGAATCTCCGATTGTAATCTTCGTTTTTATTAAAGAACATACGCAATTAATTATATAATTTATATATTATACTAATAATGTGAAAGATTAGTATATTAGACAGCAAGTTTAAATCTATATACAAAAATATTTTAGATTCAATTATTACAATTTTAGAGCCTTTTTTAATTTTCTCGATTGCACCATTAGAGTTTGTGTAATCCATATAGATTACAGATTCAATAGGAACTGTGTTATAAATAATTTCAATTAAGGTAAACAGCTGGTTACAGCAAGCAGTGCATTAATCAAATCGGCAATTAATACACCTAGTGATTCTGTAATTAAATTTCTACTAATTCCAAATCAACTCTTTGATTTACGTTCTTCAGAACGATGCGAAATTAGTAATTACACTCTCGAGAATGAGCGATGTGAATGCTTTAGAATCATTTGCGAAACGCGTGCGCGCGCTAACTTCGCGTAATTGATTACTGTAAGTGTATGATCAAGAGTCATATGAGAGACTTTATCTCTCGTTTTATGGAATACCTTTTTCTTCATAACAATCGCGTTCGAATTATCGTAATTGTTTGTATAATAATTGCTCCGTAAGAGCAGAGAGATTCGACGCCAAAAACTCATTCTCATTTTGTATACCATTTTGAAGAATAGTAGATAATGGAATAGAAGCAAAGAGAAAAGTATGCAATTAAAACTAAAAAAATAATAAGTAAAATAATATGTAAAATAAATATGTAACTACGCAAAAATCAATTTTTGCAGAATCTTGTTCCAATCAAGTGGTATAAGTGTTTAAAATATGTTCCAGTCTTTTACAAATTTTTTTGTAATATAGTATTATTACGCAAACATGTATTAATGTAATTTTATTTTATTTAGATATACGATTATGTAACATTAAATCATCTCGTTTTCCAAATATTTTTTGTATTAAATATACAGTAGATATATTTAGCATTTATGAATATCTTGATTTCGAATTTTTCGGGCTTGGGATTTTTTTGGCAGCGCAAGCCTTTCAATTAATTTCTCGAATGAAAACGAAGCGGTGATCGTGATACGAAGCGACGGGAGACAAGGACGACGAAAATCGCAGAGTTGACCGACTACGAGAATAGTTTTTGGCGTACGATAGAGGGTAGGTATATAGGTTGCGGAAAATGTAAATCACGCGAGAAAGAGAGAGAGAGAGAGAGAGGTGCACTGAGCGAGTCGCTCACGTCGGTCCATCCTCGCTCTTTCTCGTCGGAAGTCTCTAGAGATGTGTAGTATGCTCGCGATGACACGGTCATATAGTGAACGAATTTGGTGACATAAACGCTTTGCTTTGCTGCAAAAACAGCATGATAAAATGAATATCGCATCGTAAATATGAAAAAAATTGATCTCGAATACTTATTTTTATAATCGCTCTTTTGATAGCCAATTTGACGAGAATATTTTCGTGAAATTAGTTTTTCGCAATTAAATGTATAACAGTAATCTCGTGCCACTGTGAACTTTATATCAATTATAAATTACCCTTTTTTAATACCTACTTATAATTAAACGAAAATTTGTTTGACGTAAATAATTAAACATTCATATCTGTCTGAACGTAAAATTTATGGAGTTAGTTAATATTCGCTAGATCGTTATTTTATTTACATAACGTAAATTTCAACATGACAAAATTTTCGTTTTATTCTCTCGGAGACATTCTCACAGTCGTATAGTTTCACGCATATGGGGGATTCAGAATTTTTCTCTAAAAATATAGGCGAGACGATATTGTCGAGTCGCCGGCTTCGGGATTAAATAAAGCGACACCGTCGAGGTTGGAATTCACGACTTGCGTGGGCGTTATGCGCCGACTAATCCGCTAATTGGAGGACGCAGGGACGCGCAGCAAATTGGGCTAATACAGAGCAAACGGCATGATGACGACTATAAATACCGACATTGCGCGGATGCACCACCTTCGACGGTTTCTGCCGGCCGGCCGGTTCTCTGCGTTTACAGAGTATTCCGGGATTTATGGCGCCGATTATACCGACGGCTAATGAATACACGAGCGACGGCCTATTTAGAACTTTTTGATTGAACCATGAATCCGTGAACACGTCGGTAGATTTATGAGCTGGTCGTCCCTCTACGAGATCCACTCTATCCTATAAATTCGTAGCGTAACTCAATCCGGTAGCAGTTAATAGACGATTATCCCGCGTTGCTACATCATTTTCTATACAGGAAATTCTTTAAGAGAAAATATTCAATAAATGTTTTGTGAGCATTACTGCAAATTGCAACATGTGAATTGTACGAGTAAGTAACCCTTCAATGTTACTCGTTGCGTGACGAGGGTAACGACGGTGAATCATTCGCTTCATACGCTGCGTAATGGTAACATGCGACGTCTTTATCAGAAATTGTAATTCTGATAATTTTCGTTGAAAACCGTTGACTAGTTTTTTTTACCGCAAAAGGTATCGTTCAAGTCCATAGGATAAAGGTTTTTTTCTTTTTTTACGGAAATGCGAATTGTTTTCGCTCAGAAACATATCCATGCTCGGAGACTCCGGAGATTAACAGGGGTGATACGTTTGAACACCGTGTATAACGACGAGGGGTCTCGAGCGCTCGAGGGTGCATGGCAGAGAGATCCGTTGCTTCTCACCCCCCGAGAAACCGGGTGACGTACAGGCATACTTCTATAAAAAGTTCTTAACGACCTTTCTAAATGCATTCGGTGCCTCGTCGCCACCGTCATCGTACGACAAGGGTATCCATTAGACCGGCGCGGGCGTTTCGTCGCGTCTCGACGCGACAAAGGCGTCTCGACGCGTTGGAAGTGTTCTTTAATAGGCAATAAGTCATTTTTTAGCAGTCATCATTTTCTATGGGTGGATCGCCAAAGTCGAACTACTTCCGGCACAAATCGCGCTTTTCATCGAAATCAATTGATTTTTATTCTTTTACCGGCGAAACGTAGAATCACTGAGGAATCACATGAGGAATTAGATTAGATGAGGAATTAGATGAGGATTAGATGAGGAATTAGATTAGATCACATGAGGAATTAGATTAGATGAGGTGTTAGGCATAAATTTTAGAAATAGCTAGTATATGGTTAAATATGGAGCCACACAAAGCCATATATTTAACTCTGACGTAAGAACGTTAATCATCTTTCTTCGCGGTCCATACAAAATTAGTGTCCGATTCAACGACGTAGGTAAATTCGAGTGTTCTCTCGTCGCGTCGGGCAGATGAAAGATCGAGACTCTTCATGCATGAAAAAGGTAATGACTTGTTTCGAGCAGATTGACGATTGCGACACGACGAAGATGGTGAAGAGGGAGGGAGAGAAAGAAGGCGCTGCGACGTGCTGCTCATTCTCAAACTCTCGCCATTCAGACCATAAGGAATGTCGCAATCGATTACGCGCGTTTCATTCATGAAAATGTGGCACACCTTTCTCGTTTCAAATATCCTCTGTTCAGCGACATAAATGGAATTTCGGAAGAAATGATATAAAGTGTTGCTAGGAAAAAATTATTCAGTCACATCGTAACTATTTTAAAAGCTTTAATTACATTTTCAGTATTTGTTCTTCGAAGTTATTCTTTTTATAAAAAGTAACTTGTATATCTATCTTCGATAAATTACAACTATATATATTTAATATCAGATTAATAGGTATTTGAATTTGAAGGGGATGATTTACTTTAAGATTTGTTTAATTATGTTTATAATAAAAATTGGAAAATAATGAAGATCCGTCTCAAGTTTTCTCGTAGACTATAAAAATTTTATATTTCTAAAGAAAAGTGATTTATTTGATTGATCATAAAATAATATGTAAGGAAATATAATATATACATTTATATAGACGAGGGATATGAAGATTTGGCTGTGTACCAGAACAAACATCTCGTGTAAAATTTCGCGGACAATTCTGTTCGCGGTTGACGCGCGTTATCGATGAAACAAAGGCGCCTGTTCTCATTGACCTTTTGATTTCGACCCACGGCTGGCACGGTGCGGTTCCGCGATTCGTGCCAGCAGCGGGGAAAGGTGAAAAGATCAGGCATAAGTTCATCCGCGTCTAAAGATGGCAGGACACAATCGTTGTTGTCGCGCGACACGAGAATGCAAATTTTGTCGGACGATTTTAGTCGACCACACACCGCGTTTTGCGTGCGAGCGTCGAACGCGCAAGATAAGTATTTAAATTTCCCCCATATATTTGAATATCTTGATAACGAGGAATGTAATTTGAACGGAATTAAAGAACGCGATTATTTGCGATTTATGTATAAAGATATATTAATATTACAATGTAGGATATTATATAGGATGCAATACTATGTAATATATCTATTTAAATATATTTAAAATATGTATTTAAAAGAATTTGCTGTGAGAATGATCTAATATTAATTTCATTAATGACAAATGATTTCACATGCAAAGTTTACTAAATTTGAGTAAACTGTAATAATTTTCATACATGTATTTTACCATATTCCACGTATTATTTTATCTATTATTTTATATTAAAGTATAGTGAAATGATATTGCTTTCGTTGATTATATTGAACGCGGTAATTATATGATAATTAATTTATAACTCAATTTTATAATGAACAATGAACCACTACTGAAAATAATGAAACTCTCGCAATTCATGTGGAAATTTGTCACACGTTTCTTCGTATTTTTCGGAGCTTTCCAGGTCAGCGGGCATCTCTTTTGTTTTTCTGCGTAAGTCCATAAACATGTTTTCTTTCGTTCATCGGAGTAATTGCACGTCTCGCCAAAGTATCCGACAGACACGCGGATGTCATGGTCGTTTCTTTCTAGCGTGTGTAAACCGATGGATATTCCCGGGAAACGCACGGGAGAACAGTATGTACACGCTTGGCTGCATCTGCATGCTCTCTCGTTTCCACTGTCCGTGTTTTTCCCGCAGCGGAACTAACAACCCTTAAATGACTCGTTCCGACCCTCTACATCAGTGTTTCTCGAATTGATGCACGCGAGAAAAATCTAAGATTTGTGCAATCCAATCTCATTTTAGTTATATATTTTCTTCATTCTCTTTTTTTTTTCTGACAATGAGTCAGAAATAGGTTTCACTGACGAAATTTAATTTACTCATTTTTTATATCCCTTATATCCCTTTTATATTGACTGAATGTGATTTTTATTTGAGAAATCCGTATTGCTGTTATTCGTACAAAATATTATTTGTATCTTAATTAAATTTAAACGAAGTAAAACATTGGATTATATTATACAGCCAAGATTATCTTTTAATGTTAACAGCAAGATTAATACTAATATGTATACAGCTTTTTAGGTAAAAAGAGGTAAAAGGTAAAAGAGTGGAAATATTTGATGGAATATGTTTGAGAAACACTGATCTGTGCATCGCCGTACAAAACCCTCGCCCGAGGGTGCTGCGAAATTATATGTTGCGCCGGAAAATTGAGCCAAACGTGGGGAAACGAAACGACTTAGGCCGATGAATTGTCCACGGCTTGATACAATGTGTGATGATATTCGCGACTTGCGTAATCACACAATATCTCCGATTTGTTCTCTGCTTTGCGATGCAAGAAAATTCGAAAGAGAGATGCGCTCATGTAACATGAGTCGATTCACTCATTTGCAATATAAAGTACCTCATCCGTACGGGACGATTGTGTTTGCACAACATATACCCCGAGGTCGTTTTTGAGAAGGTTTTTTTTGGGGGCTCAGTCCCCTCTGTTTTTTAAACGATGCTCTGTAATCGAATGAACATGATATACTCGCACGTATCATAACAGAACGTTACAATAATGAAGCGTTATAATTTTTACAACAGAGAAATGAACAAACGTAGCAGGAAAATATTCAGAGGAGGAAGATCTTCTATATCTCTCTCTCAAGTTATACTTTACAAAATAGTGAACTCGTGAAGCTTTGAAAATAAGAATTGGATATATTTTTCGTAACGAGGAGAAAGGATTTGATAAAAATATATACAAATTATATTAGTGTGATCGCGTAACATACAATTATATTTGATTAAATTTTACTTTTTATTTTCCTTTATGATTTTCTTTTATTTGTGGGAACAGCGCGGTTACGTCGCAATGTTATTTAAAGTTTCGTGTCGTTTAAGATTACGTGGAACCACAATGTGTCTCGTAAAGCGACGACTCGTATTTCCGTTCAAAGATACGTCTGGTTCTCAGGTTGTCTCCCATCGAACTCGAGTGGTGTTTTAAAGCCCATTCTGCCGGAAGTGGTCGGATACCAAAACCACTTCCGAGTGGTGGTGACAATCGCCTCTGAGAGCACTCCCCTGCATTTTAAGAGCAGTCTACCGATGAAAATTGAACGGGAAAGTATAGAGGCAGGATATCGATTTCTGCTTATTGAGCTCTTCTAAGTTTATTTTAATCCTTAGGAGAACTTTGTGCTTCTAATAGTTTATATTTGTAAATGTATTTGTTCTCTCTTTTTATATCGACCATTAGCTTCAATATTAAAAGTAAAAGTTTGGAAAAAAACAGATTAAGAAGATCTATAGAAATATATATAAAATTATAATTAATGAAAATAAAAAATCTAAAAATGAAAATTATTGCACACAAAGTTTACACATGTAGGTACATGTAGGTACTTATCAGGGGTTATTGATAAATTCTAATATTTATTAATTTTTTTTTGCATATTATCTTTGCATAAGTACTATCTTTTAGTTTTAAAAACTCGAACGCGCTCTCTTATTTTTATTACAAACGATCTTGATCAGCTCTCGAGAAGAAATCTGGTATCTTACATCTCTCAATTATGACCAATTAAATATTCCGCGGTCCTGAAAATTCAAAATTAGCACACGTATGTCCAGTTTTCTCTTCTCGCAACATTGCTGGGATGCAAGTAACAGCCTACTTTCGCGATATTACCCACCATAACTGCTGCATCGACCATGCCGCCATACATTTATGTACCATACTTTGCGTTTGATCTGGTTATATACGAATCCGGGTGGTACGGAGCCGAAACACTAATTCAGGGCCCTTTAAACGCTACTCGGCGCCGTGTATAAACTTTCCGATGCTGGTTTGGTACATCACTATTAACCGCCACGCAACATATCCTCATCGTGAGGGGGTTATAGGCGTTACTTTATGAATGGTGTGATAAATCTCGTGTATAGCGGGGTGTACGTGTGCCGGCATTAAATGCACGCTTAATGCTCAAAGCGATTTATTACGAGGTTATTATGCCGCATTGACCCGTTCCTCATCGCGGTACAATAACTGTTTCACAGGGGGAAAAAATTAATTGACCGGCGACGTGCTTTCCCTCTCCATAGAGAAAGAGGGAACTTTCCGGAGATTGTTATCTCGGGGATGTTCCTCGGCGCGCTTGTAATTCTCCTCGGGTTTTCACGATTTTTGAACGACAATTCAGCTAGATTTTGTATAGTATAACTGAAAATTTCTCAGGAAAGAAGAGTAAGTGCTGAATTTCCTGAAAAATTTTCAAGATTATAATATATAAAGTTTTTGAAAAAGACGTTCTGAAATTTTTATTTTAAGCAATCTATTTTATATCGAGTTTTTAAACATGCAAAGACTTTACATATAACCTGAATTATTTGTAGAATATTCTGCATTGTAGAAATTAAGGGAGCGAAATAAAAAGAAGATGTGTGACACAATGATAAAAAGTAACTGTCACGATTCACTGGGCGAATAATTTATGTTAGACCTTTCCAGGAGAGGCAAGTTCTTTTGGTGAAAATAACTGACATTTTATCACGTAACGGAAAAATTTCCTTCTCCTTTATTTTTTCAATCGTCCACATTTAAAAGCAGCAATATAATAACTTACTAGCAATATCATAATTAATGAATTGAATTTTTTAATATTTAAGTACTATAATTAGTTTTTGATGTGACTGGATAATGAAAATATTCGGATATCTTTATTACATGAATAGTATAGAATCTTTCAAAATCAATACGCATATTTGTATATAGCATTTCATATTATTTGATAATGAAATTATAGGAATGCAAATAAGAATATATTGAAAACGATAAAAGAAATGCTAAACTTTTTTTATCCTTTTCCGTTTATATTTTTTATTTAATAGCGAAAAGCGAGAAGCTTCCAATAATAAGCGCGCTTGTAAAGGAAATTGCAGGAGAATTTTATAACATCTTTTCGAAACCTCTTCTTAATAATTTTCCGCGATTAAAACGGTGCAGTGACAATATCGTGCGACGGGTAACGATCGTGTACAGCGTGACAAGGGTCAGTGCAAGTCTCGCTTGCCGAGACATAATTAATTTATTTTAATTAATCTATGAATCGCGTCGGATAAAATGATAGGTCGTAAATCCCAATTGCGTTGGTTGTATAAATAACGACGAGATCGATACGTTTGCCTGCGTACCTGATTTGTCATATCGTTGGTATACATTTGTTCGCAAATTTCATCATGCCGATATACCGTCCGATCGTCTGGCAGTTTTTATAAGCGTTCAAACGTTCAAAGCAAAATGTGCATTCGTTCTATAAGATTTGGTACGTTTGATTACTTTTAAATGCCCTGACCATCTATCAACCGGTCCCTCTCATCACTGATAGGTTGACGATCTCGAACCGTTACGCGCTTTCTCTTATTAGTCTTATTACGACGCACAATGCTGTACGCAGTGTGTGTATCGCGAGATGAAAACCGCCGTTCTTTTCAGCGATGTTGTCAGAGAGAGATAAAGGGAAGAGTTACTTGACGTACAACTTTTATTTGTAAGCATCATGATATTTTTTCATTTGACTGGTTACGTTAATACTCCTCGATCAGAAGGTCTAAGAAAAAACACCCTGTTCGCTGATTTTGTTCTGTGAGATACGGTTACAGTGTTATTGATTTCTGAAGAGTACAAGTGCTCGTACAAGTAGAAAATTGCATGTCATATAAAATTTTCTATCTTCAAGAAAATACGTGACGTACCTATAAAATTTTCTATCTTCCACCTTCCACTCACAGAACGGTTGGGCTCGTTGCAAAATATTAAAAGTTTGTAGTATAGATTTTTAATTTAAACGGAATTATATTAAACGGAAAATATACATGCATAATATTTACTGAACTTACAAAATCGAAATCTGACATGTAAGAGGCTACATGAATGTCGCGTATTATTTTTAACATAATTGCATAAAGCAAATTAAAGCGAGGTTGAATATTATTTATTTGATGGTTCTTTAACATGTTATTTAATCATTTATATTAAAATCCATAATTATGTTTGTGATTAGCTTAATTATGTTACACTGTACGGACGAGAGAGATTTAAAAGTTAAAATTGAAAAGCGTTACATGATATAATTTATATTAAAATTATACACACTATATCTCTGGTCCTACCTAAAAATTAAAATCTCATTTTCAGGATTTTAATCTTCACTGATTTTGAGAGTTCGCTATCATTCAACCATTTCTATTAAAATTCAATGCTATTATGTGTTGCACGCTGTGTCGACGGCCTAAAAATTACGATCTCATTTCGGAGCTCTTGAAATTGATGTTGCCATTATCATCATTATCGTATATCGGATACTCCAAATCAATGAATCGTCGGTCCCATAAAAACTGTTCGCGCAAATTTGACTTCGTTTAGTACTCAAATCTGGCTTTGAATTATTCTAGTGCAAGTGTAATATCGTAAATGGGAATTGGACTCTTTTGTTGGGGCGGTATTGTCGCGCGTCAATGGTCCTCTTCTTGGGACCGATCCTTGGAAGGAAAGCGGATTGATTTGCTCCCTCAGCACGAAGGGAAGTGAAATAGTTTGTCGTTCTCGTATTTGCCATTTTTGGAGCGGGCGAAAAAGAGCGAGTGCGTGTGAGGTCATCGAACTCGCTTGCCATACGCGATGACCCTGCAAACCGTGTTCTCGCCTCGCTGTATAAACACTCTCGTACCTGTCGGGCTGCTGCCGCTCAAACAGAGTGTCCAGGCAATCGTGCACTTTCTCTCATTCACAGATGCGACGTAACCGTAATCCTTCCAGAAGATGAACTGCGAATAATCCAGAGCGTTTCTTAAATTTACATTGCATTAAGAATTAGAAGATGTCGTGCGTTTTCAGATATATATATAGTAATGAATTGTTGTATAAATGTTTTAGAATAGAAATGTATAGGTATGCCATGATTTCTATTCAATATAGATATTATAAATATAACAATAGATAGATGAAGGCTCTGGTGATAAAAATATACTTGTTAGATTTCGAATCTAATATACCTAATAGAATCAGTAATCCAATTGTTCTTATATTTTCGTACATTTATTTTTATATTATCAGAATTTTATCTTAAGGCGATAATTTGCTATAATAAAATTAGAGAAAAATGTAAGAGATGATGGTGGAATATTCAATCAAAATATACTGGAGGTAAAATCCAAATTTTTGTTAGGAAATTAAAATCGAGAGAAAGTGCACTACTTCTTGATTATTCTGTACATCAATTAAATAAATGATTTCCTTTCATGCCTTGTACCTTCGAGTTTTCCAAGCGGTCCGTTATTCTCGACATAATATCCTTGAGTCGTGCAAAATTGACATAGTAATGGACGTCTCGAAGAAAAGGTTGTTAAATACTGAACTGTAAAAACTCTTGTTTGCAATCGTATCGTGGAACATTGAACTCGATATCATAATTTTGCAGTTCTACAAAGACACAAAGATAATATTACATGGTAATTAACACATTGTTACCTAGTGAAACCATTACATTCGTATTTCTATCGAATACATTGGCCGCCATGGCTTAGAAATAATTTAATTGGTTTAATAAATTTTGCATTTCTCTCGGATGAGAAAACAAATAATTAACCTAATCGTGACTATACTACCCAGAAAATTGTGTGCAGTATGTATAAAGTCCGACGCAAGTTTATGGTAGTTGATTAATACTTAAAAACGGTGAAGCGAGTTTAACTTCCAGTGAAACGAGAGCTCATATTTCTTTTATGAGATTCTGTGTAAACTGTAAACACAAGAGCAGAAGAGAGTTCAAGTCAATTTCGTAAAAAGAATATAGCCTGTACTTACGAGAGAAGCCCTTTTAATTATTCGAGTCTGACGGTAGTAGTTAAACAAATTTCGGAAGGTAAATTAAGTTAGGAGATACATAAATAACGTGTCTTGATATATTATTTTCGGAGAAGTATAAAAAAAATGTATATATGTAATAGAAATATTTATGTTTAACCACACATAAGATCTTTCTCACGTTTTTTTATAAAGTCGCATTTATTTAAAAAAATGAGAATTATTAGAAATATTTAAAGCATTAATGATTTAATTAAAACGTACAATAATTTATGCTACGACTATTTTATAAAAATTGGACGTATATATACTTATACATAAGTATTAATGTGATTTTTATTTTGGCACATTTGTATAGAATAATGAACATGCATTGAAATGAATCTCAGTAAAGTAAAATTTATTTGTAATTAATTTTGATGTGCTGAAGAATAGTAAGAATATAAGAAATTCTGATTTATTAGCTCCATATTCAAAATCAATCTTTTTGTAATTAATCGATTTTCTTCTATAAAGTAAAATATTAAAAAATGGAATTTTGCCTTTGGTTTTCTGGACTAATTAGTTTTGTGGATTCCGTAAGGATAAGAATGTCGCATCTTATTGTTATTTTCGAAGAGAGAAAAAAAATTGATTCAGAAACTTTTTTTAATTCTTATAATTATTTATCATAAAATAATTTACTAATATAAATGATTTGTATTAAATATAAAAAATTTATGTAATAGGAACCTCTATCTTTTATATATATCTATTGTCTCTTTAAAAATAAATAGAAGAATATTTTTAACTTTTAAAATTAAGCGAAAACTTTAGTTTAGAGTAACAAGAAAGTATATGAAAGAAAAATTTGAACAACTATAACGCTTTTACGATATATTTCCCGAATTAGTTTAGAAAAAAGACGTTCGGCTTTTACTTCTTAGAAAAGTTCTTTTGGAACTTTTGTGCAATCTCTTAAGAAAAACCGGTGCGCAAGGTCGGCTTGGAATTTTCCAGAGCACGTCCGCGCACGTCCGCGGGACCACCCGTGACCGAGTCTGAATGTCGCCGGGTGGAGGTTTATTGATTGGGCTAACTCTCGGTGCCCCACCCGTTGTACCACCCGCGAATATAGTACAGCTGCTCGCCCTCGGCATTACTGACCTACTACCACATAGCGATCCTTACCGGAGCTTAAGGTTTACACTCAAAGTGGAATTTCGTAGGGAGATGAAGGGTCTGTCGAATCTTTTGCCAAGCAGCAGGTCGGAATTAAGTTTAAATTTGAATTCTCTGCACGGAGAATTAATTAACAATCCAACCTAGTTGATTCATCTCTCTTCCTAACGAAATGAATTTTTTTGGCAAAACGAAGAGAATTACAGAACGGGATTATACAGTAGTAATATAGTACCTACTTTTGTAATGAAGTTTAAACTCCCTCTGAATGCTGATTATTATTTTGCTGCTGATTATATTCGCTCTTTATTTATGAGAGAAAGCGAATATTTTTTCAATAAGACAAAGTCAAATACGAGACAGATGGATGAATATTTAATTCTCAAAAAATAATGACACAGAAATTGTTTAATTTTAATTTTATTTTATAAAATAATACATTATCTCTGAATCTCTATAAGTCATATAGAAATTACATATACGATATGATACATTGCCATATAATAATGACTATAACTAGATATTTATTTATACTATACATATGTTCTTTAACTGCAATAGTGGACTACATTTATAATCCAACTTGCTCATAATCCGTTTTAATTAATTACTCGACGTATGAAAAAATTAGCTATATTTTAGGTTACGAAAGAGAACACCTCGCAAGCATTACGTAAGCGATGGGTACGTCTACCGTAATCTACACTCTTAGGCTTATCGCGACACTTCCAGGTGTTGTAATACACTCTCGCGTCGTAAATTAATGATAATGAAGACCGAAACGTGGATGCGCGAGTTTCGCCAGCGGTGCAAGCGCGTAGCATACGCTATAATAAAATAATTCAGTATTACGAGACGGGATTTAATATAAGACTCGCGCGTTTGCCTGTCATTCCCGCCATATTTCACGCAAAACTATTTACACATAGCGTAATGGCCGGTTTATCACACTTTAAATGGCCAATGTGTTACGATTATTTATGTTCCTGCCGGACTCTTCTCTCCTCGCGACCAACTGCATTTGTTACATTAACGAATACACGTGTATCTCTCGCGCGAGGAAACTTTGTGCAGCACGTAACGGAAAGTCTAATAATAATATCTAACATTTGCACGATTCTAGTCGCCCGCTGTCTAAGTTATATGTAGATACAACATCGTAAATATCTAAGTGAACATTGTGCTAGATTAGCTAGATAGTTACATAATCGCATCGTGTTTGCCTTATACCTTCCTAAGTTTTATTACATTTTCACATCGAGAGACGCAAGCATTTTTCCTAATATTTGCAGTGCTTGTTTTATACGAAAATAATATATATTTCGTATATTTTGTACATAAATATTCTCGAAATAGAAACACCGAGTGTCTGAGTTGTATGTGCAGATAAGCTGCTCCGATTTATGGACGGCATACATAACGCCGTCAAATAAAGTAGCATTTCAACATTACGTTCATTATTCTTCCAAATCTTTCTACATGGGATAAAATTATCATATCTCTCGTTTCTCGTTGGTTTTTTAGTCGACACGAAGAGATGATTCGGTCTATACGTGAAGGCCTCGAGGGAGGCCGGAGATCTCGGGATGCAACAGAGGATCCTTTGTTCGTTTTTTTGCGCGGTATGCTCGCGGTCTTTGCTACGTACTCGTTGTTCGATAGTCGACCTGGCGGCAACAACAATAAGTACGCGCTCGTAATTGTTGCGACGTACTGCTCGTTCGATGATGCATTATTTCATTGGCTGCCTAATTGCCCGCACGAAGTGTACACTGTAATGGTCAGCTCGGGCAATGATCTATCGCTCGCCGTTAATTACGGTAATCCTTTCCGTACGTTGACCTCCCTTGACGTTGCAGGATGTGCAGCTCTAAGGGGTTTTCTTTTTTTAAAAGAATTTAACTTGAGATAGATAACTTCTAGATGAATGAGACTTACATGTGGCATGTTTTATTAGCTCTTATTATATGCGTGTATGGCTAATTATATTATTATTATTTTAACTAAATTATCTATTGATTAATTTGAGTTTTTTTTACAGAGAAAATTTAAATGTATCTTTTAGAACCATTTAGAATTATCTTTCAGATTATGTATACATCTATACATTCTACAATATCTTTGTTTTTTAAGCTATAAAGTTTCAACTATCAAAGTTGCAACTATCATATATATCTCTTCTGCAAAATTTTTTTCAGGCAGTTTGTTTAATTCGGTTATAGCTTTTAATTTATTGTACACTTTGCTTAGTTAGTTAAATCAATTTATCTACTAATATCAAAATGTAGCAATTTTGATATAAAATATATCAAAATTGTAAAATAGAAATAAGCACGCACTGAGCCGATGAAATTTTCAAGCCACAGGATGTGTGTGTTCTCTTGGCCGAGTAATCGAGCTGCCAAAAAATATACTCGAGGGTAATGCCAGCTGACATCTTTCGCTTTGCATAAGCTGAAAGTTTCAAGAGTTGCCTCGCGGATGATATTCGTCCTACGCTTGTACGACAGAATCGCTGGAAATCCAGTGCCATTTCTAAACTCGCTTTATGAAAGGGCAAATTGGTGGGTCGATGGGCGTTAGTGATGCATTTTGCAGAGCAATTATTCCGCCAATGCATTTGCAAACGCTATGGCATCCCCCAACTTGCGCCATGGATGTAATTTAAACTGACCATCCCAAACGAGTTGACCTCGCGAAATGCAATTAAAGAATGTTCATGGATTTATTTCACATCTGATGCGTTGGGGATTATTAGAGTGAGTAAAAATTGCGGTACCAATTAAAGATCAGTTTAGATACGATTTAAAAAATATAATATTTAATGTAAAATTGAAAATTTTTTTCATTTAATATTTTTATTTTTTTCTGGGAAGAATAATAACCTAACCGATAGTTTAGAATACTTTGATTATAAAAATAAGCTATATTTTTATAATCAAAGCTTTCTAAACTGGGAATTGTATTTTACCATTCTAATTTTATCATTTAACACAGTTGTGAAATGCCAAATCAAACATTTATTCGTTCAATCCATTGCGTCTATACCAAGTCTGCAGTAATTAACGATAGAAATTTCAACCACACAATGCTGATAATTTCTATTATATACGAGCATTCATATCTTTCCCCGGCCTATTGAATTTAATCCAGTGTGACCCTTTAATTAGTCATAATCAATTCATTCATCTCTTATTAATTCGCTTCTATAATTATGAATATTCACGGTTGATTTCACATCTTCACAATCGCATCGGGCGAGAGGCCTTGGACGAAGCGCATATTATCGAAGTGCACTTCTATAAAAAAGCATGACGATGCTCGACATCATGTATTACTGCGCGACGAGTCCATATATACATATGCGTGCATACATTTACCTTGTGACAATCCGAGTCCGTGAATGGAATCAGAGGTTGCGTTCGTGCGAGTTTCTCCGGGCAAGAGAATTGCACGTCGGTCGTGCATATTAATTAAAGCGCCATCAATTAACGGTCACCCAATCAGGTCAGTGCATTGTCCGCAAAATCAAGAGACCGGAATCTCACTTACGTGCGTGAAACACGCACGTGAAAAGAGAACAACATAAATGCATCCAGCTACATATTTTAGTGAGCAATGTGGTTTGCTAGCAATAAATCGCTGTTATACATGCTGTTATACATTATTTAATGCGATGTATAAGTAATATATTACACTATTGCAGAATTTCATTTATCTCGAAGCTTGATTATGTGAAATATATTTCGTGACGTATATATAATAAAAAAGGGCAACTGTTTCTGAAGTCATATAACAAAAATTAAATTTAATTATGGAAGAATTTAATTATCTTTGGCTTTGCGAATATTAATTATTTTATTATTGAGGATTATGCACATATTACGGTAGATAATAATATGGCAAAAATAAAGCTTCGAATCACATGTTTCCTATTTTATAAATACGATTTTAATTTTATTTTAAAATTTAAAATAAAAATTATGTGAATACTAGTAAATATTCTTTTTTGAGATACATCGTGTGTAGCGTGCAATTGACGCCACGATCAAACCAAAAGCTGCAAAATGTATTCAAATTCTATATAAATTTTTTGCGAACCCGTAAGACAAGCGGTTTGTTTGATTTTAGTATTTTTACTGTCTTCCTCATTATGCATTGTCAAATGCACCTTTCTCTCGGTGCGACGGACGGCTCGTTCTCTTTTGAAACAATTCTGCTACGCTCGTAAAAGTATCGTCGAGTGAAGAATAATTGGCGCGCGGGCAATTTCTTCTCTGCGCTTGGCTTTATGGTACAATTAGAGCCATCTCTAAGAGGTTCTTGTCCTGACAGCGGAGGCGCGGACTAATGTGACGCAAACTACTGAAAATGTAGGTGTGGTGGTAGCTGCATAGCAACAATTGCGTCTGCGAGATTGCATTGGTGTCGTAATAGAACTTTTTACCTAAAATACTCGATAGTTTTTCTAGTAACGGAAGATTTTCCGAGATTAAGATTAATTAATTACGCTAATGCACCTGTAAACAAAGTCCTAGTTTAATTAAATTAATGTACTTGGCATTGATGTCGTAGCGATAAAAAGCACGCGGTGCTTTTAAAAGTTGTCGATAGTAAGATATCATAATCTTAATACATTAAAAGATTAACGTTAATTTATTTCTTCCTCATATAGGGAATAACTCTTCATTCTTCTAATTCAGTTTATATAAAGTTAGTGTTATGTGTGTGATGCTTATGTAATATAATTGCATTACAGTTATCGCATTAATGCAATCTTACATGCAATATTACAATATCATATTGCTAAAAAGATTGCGCAATTTGTTATTATAACGATTGAATTATAACAATCATAAAATCATTCTTGTTGGCATCTCAGAATTGAATTAAATTTTTTTAGATTTACAGAGATATTTTAAAGCATCAGAATATCTCAAGCACGTTTAGAAACTGACGTTCATTCATTCAAAGAGTTAAATAAACATCGTGGCAAAGATAAGCTTGCACTCTCACGAATCCTTCGGCCGCCCCGATCCTATAGTGATTTGAACGGCTGACACGTTTACACGACGTAACATTACATAATTTACACTACCCCGGAGACTACTTCCGTCATTCCCACGCGTCGTCGTTCACGATACAGTGAAATCGATGAAACCGTATGACCGTATGGCCACTTTTAATGCATTCGTGTGCTTAAAAGCCCGAGCGGTCGAGAGGCGCGAGTACCAACAACCTGTAAAAAAAGATTATGATAATAGCTCACAAGAGCCCACTTAACGTTCTCGTATCGTACCCAGCCTTTGATTTCGTGTGCGACCGGTTCGTATTATATTTTATCACCCGTGTCGTATCGCGCACAATGCACCATTGGACGCACTCGGCTTGGCTTTTCATTAAATGCAGTGCTGAGAGATTCTTCTTATTTTTTAATAATTATTTTCTTATGTTGTATCGTAATTTATTGCGCCTAATATTATTGAATTTATTACATTTAATGTAATTTTTCGTATTTTTAAAAATTAACTGTCGTTATTTCTTAATTTGTTACAATAATTTATGGCACAATCAAATTGCGATTTTGATTCGTGATATACATAGGTTAATTTAATATTAACATAATTATAATGAAATAATTATTGGGTTATTTTAGTCTAATAATTATTTGTTTTAATTAAAATAATTATTATATTAACACATTTATGAATTTATTATAATAGATAGGATTATATCGCATTTTAAAGTTTTATATCACAAACAGTATAAAATCCAGATTATAATAAAAGCTTCGACCCTCTAGTTTTGACGTCATAATAACATATACTAAGGTACACCAAAAATACTTGAAGGTTACTTTTATATATCTATAATACACTTGCTGTCACACCTTATTAATATTATTTGAATTGATCGATGCAAGAGACTTCAATTATTATTTGGCAGTTAAGTACTAAAAAGAGTTTTGATTTATAAAAAGATTTATAAATCTTTTTATAAATTTAGAGCATGCACAAATGTAAATGATTTTCAACATTTATTACGTATTCGTAATTGATCAATGCGGTTTTATCAGACGTATTTGCATTTTTTATGATCAGAAACGTTAATCAATCGCTCGTGATTAATATAATAGCGAAAAAAGAGCGTGGAAGGTGGAAGCGCTTGCACAGATTCGATAATTCTCACGATTAATAAAGGTTTACCTTGTTCGAGTAATGCACCTTCGTTCGTTAATATCGACGCAGATAATTCAACGAGCGCTTTCGACGATAAACTTGGCTTGGCTAGTCGCACGTATACGCAAATTTGGCTTTCTCTGAAGGCTCCGTTAAGCTCTGCGCGGTAGTGAAATCACTGTTTTAAGGTTGAAAAAGTGCGGTACGACCGCAGGTGGATGATTGCAGCTCACTAAGGAGATTGAAAAGCGAAAGAAGGACGGAGAGAGAGTCTCGATCGTGTGACTAAAGGCGAATTTGCACGGTTCATTCGTAATGATTATTGAGTCGAATGAGTCACGCGAAGTGGAAGAAAAGTGAACGCGTAAACAATGTTTTTACAAAAAGGATACACGGCTAGTGATTTTCTAGTTCCGTTCGCGTTGGATGGTCATCCGGAATGAGTCATCCAGAACGAAACGACGCAAGTGTTTCGTTCTGAGTGACCGACGAAGGAAGTTTTCCCTCCACGCTTGAATAGATCCTTATCGATTTTAAAAACTTTTTTACAATGCGCGGGAGACTTCACATAGAAATGATTTATATACTACGATTACATTATGTAGCTTATTCCGGGATGAAATAAAATAAAAACTTGCACATGCTTAGTGCATTCACTTTGGATGATTCATCAACGGCGAACTGTGCAAATTGGCTTTAAGCTCGGAGGCGTCGATCGAACCCGGCAATCTCGCCAATTGCACATTCAGAAACGAAGGCGATTCCGCACGTGGGCTAATAAATATCATCCGCCGGCACTCTCTCATTGCGCAATTCAAATAATTATTATTATCGGAATATGATCGTCATGGCAATTATTTTCTCGTTTTTGTAATCGTGGGAAAACTTATTAAACTGATATTTATTTGGTACTTGTTATATTAATACTGTAATTATAATTAGGGAAGACAGGAAAGGGGAAATTGTATCAAAATTCAAAATTAGGTTTCCAAAAAATTTACATGAAATATGTTCTATAACATTTATAATAATTAATAAAACTGCGTAAAGTTTATTATTTACAACAATTAAATAATTTTGCATATCAAAGCGGCATTTTGCGTTTTTAGAGAAAATGATAGGTATTTTATCAAAAAATATTCGGAAATTGAATAAACTTTTAGAGGATGAGAGTATATCAAGTGTTTTGATTGTATCTATCAATATGGGCGAAACAAAAGAGTCTTGTGTAAATTTGACAAAAAAGTCTGTTTTGTGTATAAGCATTCTAAAAATTTCACAAAAATTCTGCGGTGACAAATTTTCGCGGCCGGAAATCGATGCAATTTACCGATGGTACATGTATCGAGGAGCATCCGTCATCAGACCACAACGCGCACAATGAAACGCGATATGGGTATTTGAACGTGCTCTATCTCTCTCGAAGGGACAGAAAGTTCAGCTGACTTTCCAATCACGTCTCTGGGTTTTATTGGATTTTCCGACGATACGCCAATCACTGTTATAAAATAGGAAATGAGAGAAGTGTCTCGACGATGCGTAACGTTTCGTGGGTAACGAATCGAAAAGTCTCGATGTTCTGTTATTATATAAGGAAAATGATTGTGGGAAGGTAATCCTGTATATCTATATATAGCACATTTAACGCTCAATGCAGCTAGATACGACGTTCCCTTTAAATATGGTCTTTGTTTCTTTAAATTCTCACAATGTGATTAAGATTGAAAGTGAAACTGAAAGTAAAATAGTAATGAGAATAAGTTCTCGTGGTTTTGTAAAGCGGTTTTTTTGTAGCATTTGTGGCTGCAATAAGAATGAGAATATTTGAAGAGTAAAATACTCCTTTAAAATTTTGAACAATTTACGGGTTATTTCACCTTCTCGAATTAGTAATTTTTTTTGCTCGTGCCGTGAGTTAATTTTCGTTTTCCGAAATTGAACGAACAGTTTTTCCACCAATGGCAACTCGGTAAATAATGGTCCGCGCGTATCGTATCCGACTTGAAACAACTGCACAGTCGTGCGCGGTAACGAGATCGACGAGCAAATTGGCGAAGCGCAGCGATCGGTATCGGCAATCTCGCCGATTGCACTCTGAGCGGAATTGAAATGCAGTGTCGTTCTTGCAGTGTGCCGCGTACCCATGTATGTTGGAAATCAACAATGGATGATGGCATCGTCGCACATCTGTAAAATTTTTCAAAATCTACTCGCGGCGCGGCGTATTGCTTCCGTTTAACTATCAGTGAATTTTTCAATATACGCGCGAGATTTGTCGCTTTGCAAGCGACGATCATTCAATTGTTCGGCGTTTACTCGCCACGTATGTCATTCAATTATTGACGAGTTTCTTCAAAGTTTACTCACGGCACATTGCTTTCGGCTATCATTTCAAAAGATACCTTTACATAATTCAGCGAATTGTTTCGTTATAACAGTATTTTAGGTGAATGCGACGATTTTTTGAAAGAAAGCTGGCAGGAATAAAGTATATGGATTTCAGATAAGCATTGCACCTGTTCACCGTTATTGTTTCGTGACACGATAGCCTCATTTATTTCGCGCGAATCGGTTTTCGCGATGACGGCGTCTCGCGATGAAAAATGAGCATCCGCGCGAGACGGGAACCGATCGAAGCAGCCGCCGCCGCGCCGTCGAGGAATCGAAAGCGATGGATCAATGACAGTCGCGTACTCGGTGGTCGATTCTCTTCCTGTCAGCTGGAACGGTTCGTCAATTCATAGACGATTGATTAAGATTTCGATAAAATTCACGATGCTCTCTCTCTCACTCTCTCTCTCTCTCTCTGCTAGTAAAGGGGCGACCTTTTGTGCTCCCCCCGCCAGAACGTCGCGCCAGGACGTATTTATAATCAGATGTTCTTTTAGAACCGTTGCCATTAATCCTACACCTATCTGATATCAGAATTTCTGAAACAATATTCACGATCTGGATAAATGGCTTCGATGGTGGTGCGCCTCCGCGCGCGGCGCGATATTAAGGTTGCATAAATCACTATTGCCCAAGCGCGGTACGATGTACTACGCGAATCGTGTGCACCGGCATAATTTTGTCGATGATCGATCGCTTTCTCGTTTCATTCTTTGAGACTGCGTTCCCAAGGAAGTGGGAAAGTCGATGATTTATATGGCCGTTTAGCATTTAACGTTAACATCTTTTGGCAAATTGGACACAAGAGGGTAGATAGTTGTAAAGTGGTTGGAGAATTATAAAACGCCCGTGCTCTAAGATGTGCATTTTTTTGAATAATAATAAAGAAGTACGAGAATATACGAATATAAATAAAAGTACAAAAAGTTTAATTCAATCATCGAGATATTTAGATGATATTTAGATAAGTTTCAGTTTAATTTGAAAATTAAGTTATCTTCGTCCGCTTGTTATTGGCCTTAGCTGAAACATCTTGCATAATCATTCCATTGAGAGAAGGAGACTAGGTTCTCCGATTCGAGAAAAAAATATTCTTATTTATGCTCGTGTGTGCAGTGGCGCGAACATTTTTAATCGCCAATGTCGATGCTCGGGCTTTGTCAGCATCTGCACAATGACGTCTCGCGGTTTCCTGGTTGGTCGTGGCGACAGATGTTGAATGCGAGTACCAAGACGAGGTGGGCGAGATGAAATGCGGAGATGAGGCGAAAGATGCTGCGAAGAGGTAGACGAGGAAGAGAGAAACTGAACCGGGTTGTGTTCGAGCGCAGACTGGTTGGCGTCCTCGTCTCTTTCGCGAGCCGCATTTCAATCGCGCGCGGACCTCGTATTAAGCAGCCCGCGTGTGCATTCTTTGACCTTCGCCGGTGCAGCGGCAGATCCGGGGCATGCACATGCAATGTTGTAGTCAGGAAATGGCGAGTGAAAATAGGGAATTCATTTCGAAATATTTATATTAATACTTTAAGAATACACTAATATATATTAATGATAATTACATATATTATACGCGTATGTTGTGAGAATGAGAAATTTGAATATTATAAATTTAGCGGTAAATGGTTCGGTTTACTTAGCAGCTTAATTCCTGTCTTGTTACAGGCTTTTTGACATGTGCGTTTGCTGTTATCAAAAAGATTAACGGCAAACTGATTCTGATTTTTAGGTATTGCAATATTTTATGATGTCTTTTCGAAGAGAGAATTTAGTTTGAGTATTCAAATTAGAATTTATTGCAGTGCATGTCCAATTATTTTAACAAACCGAAAGAAAGGTATAGTAGTAGAGAGAAAGATTTATGTTCGTTACGCCACTGTAAGACGCGAAAGGAGTGCAAAAGGAAGTCGAGTAAATGTGAATCGATGGCGAGTCCTATTGAAAGCAGAAACTCCGTCGAGTAAGAACGGACAAGGTGCGTTCTTTACGTCATACTGGAGTCAACGCACTGCTTTTTCCGCACGGCAGCGAGAAGCACCTGCGTGCACACGCCTGATGCACGACTTCTAAATTTTTAACACGCATGCACATCGTGGCCACGCGATGGAAGAATGATGAAAGGTATCGCGGATCGTCACAGTCGTGTGCGCATAATTATTTTAATCGCACGCCTGCGACAATCATTATAGCCATAACATGGAGTAGTAACATATACAATCAGGACCAAAACTTTCTGTAATATAAATTCGTGGTAATTAATACATACAATTATTTTGTAGAAATTCGTGGAGTATTTTAAATTATTAATTTTAAATTATTAATTAAAATTATGAAATCGTTGACGTTCTTACCCAAGTGTTACGAGTTTATCGATATTTCCCGTTTGATATGTAATATGGTGTCAGTACTTTGTTAATAATAACGGTAAAATATGTCAAGAAATTATTATTAAACAAAATATCTAAATATCCTCAACGGAACTTTAATATTCTCTGGAAAACAATATTCTGTATCGCATCGGTTAAAATCTTCATTATAATGAAAATCCCGTTGTCTCATTATAGCAACTATAGAACAGAAGTAGCAATACAATGTTGAAATTTATTGATCGTCAGTTAACGTGGGAACAGAATGCTAAGTACAATTTAATACGAGGCAACTGTTTATTAATACACTGCTGGAGTCATGCATAACGTCGGTAACTGCTTTTAGAAGTTCGCGCGATATAACCTGTCTCCTTTCTCCGCCGCTTAGGCCATGGTAGAGCAAGATTAATTAGGTCAGGCAATAGGCTATGTCTGAGATAATTAATGGATATTATGTAAAATTCATAAGAAAAAAAATGTCATTGCTAGGATGATTCATAGCGAGCACATAGCTAAATATATATCTTTGATGATTAAATAGTCCGCCGCGAAAAGAATATATAAACGAGATATGTATATATACGAGATAATTGGCTGCACCACTGCAACATTCTCTCGAGACATTAATTGATGCGCGTAAATTTCCTGCTAGTTGTCAAACATGATTGTTTCTTTGATTGTGCATTCGGTCAAAGTGTGTCGCTTTCTTGAAGTGATTTAGAGAAAGCTATTATACGCGCATTGCCTTAAAACTACTTTCACAGAAACTATAAAATAATCCTAAGAATTTTAAATTTTATGATTCATTCGAATCTTATTTCAATAATGCAGCATTTAATAAAGTGAAAACTTTAGCACCTTGAAGTAAAATAAGTAATATAATGGGCGAGCAAAAATATCACATTTATGTTATTTATGTTTTATACAACTATTAATTTTATTTTAGCAACAGTACAATTTCTTATTCGCATTCTAAATACATATGGTATAATCATTATACCTAAGTTTCAAAATTATTAGAGACTGCTATATTTTAAATTAACCAGAATTATAAAAGAGGTACATAAAACGTACATGAAAGTAAGAGTATGCTTTAGTTACTCAATGAAAGATTCCTCAGTGAAGTAAATGTTGGTCAATGATGACCTTAAAATTCGTGCGCTTACTTGAGCGAGGAATACGTTATTCTGCGTTCTTCGTAACGCGCAAAGCAATTTACTCGGACAATTGTGAAGAGAATCGCATCTCAATTACGGATATTCGCAACAGGTGGACGAATTCTGGCCAAGTTTTGCTTCTCGCGCGCGAGAAAGACAGCGGACACGCGTGCGATTTTGCAACGCGAATACCGAGTTGCTCGTAACAATGTGTTTCATCGTTGCCGCGTGGCGTGCATATAAGTATCGTATCATCATCAAAGCCCCTTTGCGAGTGCATACGTTAATATGCAAGTATCTCCGTACGTTTATATTCAGGACAGGAGCAGGTGCGCACATTCGCATTCTGCAGTTACGCTGGTCTCGTGGCACGAGTACTCGAATTATCGCAGTTTGGAAATTATAACAATAAAACTTGCATGAAAATATATAAAATATATGCTACACACATTCAGTATTGTTTGCTATTACCAGAAAAATATTTACATCTCATCTCGATGCAGCTTAAATAAAAAAAAATCTTTATAGAATTTGCAATTCGATATAAAAACATGTTTTTTTTTTAATTTAAGCTTTGTTACACATTGAAACAATTTATCGTTTTTATATTGAGTAGCACGTATATTTTCTTTTATCGTTCAGTTTTATTTGTGATAAAACACATGGCGATACGCGCGTAATTTGTCGGAAATCACGACTATCCTTCAGTCAATTTACCGTAATAAACCGGGAATTGTTGCCGTGAATTACGTGGCGTTTCTGGCGAGAAATGAGCAGACGCGCTCTTTGCCTAAATCATTGCGGGTCCAGTTAACACTAATTGAACTACATTACCGCTCGGCCTGTTCGTTCGTCGTGTGTGGGCCGAGTAGACCTTCGGGTCCACTCTCTTTCACCTTTGCTTCTTATGAAATTGCCTCGCGTCGATTCTGCACGCGTCCAAGGTCAATGCATTCTCCACTCGACAAGGCTCTTCCTGTAGTTTCATGAACGCCGAGATAACCGCGTGTGAAATATTTTGTATTCTGTCAAATTGGTTCTGCGCCTAACTCGTTTTGCATCCGCAATCACGAGAGCTTGTCTGACTCTGGAAATCATTTTGCAACAGTCAGATCTATTTACATCTATTTTATAGAATATCTTTTTTGTGTTGCTTTATTATATTTGTTGTGTGAGATAGAAATAAAATTATTACACTTATGTTATATTTTTATATTGTAAAAGTGAGTTTATAACTCTAACGCACACATGATATAAATAAATTATATAATATATATATTTGAAAAGTATATAAAATAGAAGTAGAGGTTTTTATAACCTACCTCTTTTTGTAGTTTGGGCATTAAACATAATCATATGCGAGTTTTGCATACTAATTGCCTTCTTATAAATAAGTTATAGTATATTATCTTAACATATTTATTTCTTTTTTTCAGGTAAGCAATTATAATGGATGTTGTTATCATTCTTTTTGTGTCCACCATCGGGATTACATACGTGAGTGACAAATATAATTTTATACTATTTCTGCAAGCGATATTGACGTCGATCTGTTATTAACTCATTAACGCCAGCGTCAATTATGTTAATAATTGTAATTTATTAATAATTAGTATTACAGATCTCTCTTCTTATCAGTTCACTAAATTTCAATTGCCTATTAATTAATGTTCATCAACTTATGATGAATCTACTTATCTCAAGTTATCATCTGACAACACCCAATTACAAGACTGTGCATGCATTTCTTTTCCTGATGTCATTATATTTACGAATACCTATTAATTTCACGTCACGCACAGTAAGTGCTCATGCATGCCAGAACACTCGGATCGGCGTTAGTGGGTTAAAACGACGACGGTTCTCGAAAACCAGTAGCATGCGAGCAGTGGCTGCATTACGAATGGATCGAGACTAATTGCTCCACGCGCCTTTCGGTTAATCGGCCGACAGTGCTGTTGCACTTGTGCGCATTCTGATTCGGAAAGCGGCGGTCTGACTCACCGGCGAACTGTGTCAGAAAACGGAGCACGACTTCCGAGTAAACGACGACTTAGCCCTCCCCCGTTGCGTTTCTCTCTTCTGCGTTCCGCGGTCTGCGTTTTCGTATTGGCAATTAGCAGCGAGCGTCGGAAGCGTAACGCGTAACGGGTGGCGCGGAAATATACCATTCTTAACCCTCGATCAATGATGTGAAACATTTCTCGTTGTCTCGTGCGAACCTATCTACCGATTCCTTTATTAGAAGTATTCCTTTATGAGAACGAAAAATAATTTATTTGCAAAAAGATTTTTTTTTTCAATTTTTAATTCATAAATATAAAATTTGTACGTATGATTTTTAGTGCATAATTATATGTATTATTATAACGTGGAGTAAATCTATTTTCGGCTTTTTACTATGGTAAAAACAAGATGTCTAAATATAATTTTCAGCATTGATAAAAATTTGAAGCATAAGCGAGTCTATATACGATGCTGCTTTTAGACCGGATGGTTCATTATATACGAGGCATCGCGCGTGATTTTTTGCGCCACCGGGTGGTACTTGTGACGAGTAGGGGACTCGAGAAACGGTGAGAAAAAAGGGCGGCGAGAGAGAAAGAGGCTCAACAAGAAGTCGCTCTCTCAAGTATTTATACATCTTCGCGTTCGCGGCTGCGGGAGACAGGCGCTTTTCCTAGTAGACCCGGAATAGATGCAGAAGAGAGAGAGAGAGAGAGGCCGAAGAAAAGGAGAGGCGATGGCTCGTCTTCGGGGGCCCTTCGACCTCTTACGATCGCATTGTTAATTACAATTTGTTTTCCTTCGCGCCAAACGTGCGAGCACCTGTGCCTATATCGGCGTTCCCGGAAAAGTCATGACGGAAATTGCCCCAACAGGCCTTTTAACAACGATCGTCGTTTATTCTCCCTGTGTGTTGTGGGTTATGGGCTTGTTTGCGGGAGCTTTGTCCAAACCCAGATGCTAAATTCTGATCCCCCTTCGGTAAACTCGAAAGCTAAAGTTCTAGATTGAACTTCTGTGTAGTTCTCTGTTAAGTAAATTGCAGTCTTTAATAGTCTTTAGATGACTTTTATGTAAAAGACGCCAAGCGCCTTAATTAAGGAACAGAATACTAAAATTCCTTCTAGGCATACAAAAACGTCACAGTATTTTGCGGTAAGAATAATTTATAAGACGATAATTGTGTAAGTTTTAATTTATTTAACAAATTGCGATTTTTGAATTTAAAATGGAATTGAACTGTCGACCGGATCGTCAATAAACGGTTGAATATCAAGAATAGCAAGAATAATAGTGGTAATTCTGGTGGAAATAACTTTTATCTGCGCGATCGGAAAAAGATCTCGAAAAGGGAGATAAATATGGATTCCCGCTGAAATAGAATCGAGAGAGACTGCGTACGAATAATTATCTTATCTGCCCCCGCTCGGGTATTACATCATACTGCAATCTGGCGCGTGCATTATTTGCTTGCAAAGTTAGTGTACAGAAGGTAATCCGATTACTTAATTGCACCGGTGAGCTTCTCTGTGCAAATTTAATTGCGGACGTAATAGCATTTCACCACTCCGTATCAAACGGTTTTACATATCAATATATTTTCTCGACATATACGTAACGTAAGCGTATAAAGTAAAAGAGACTACCTGGACAGAAACTCAATTATTTATTATGTTTATGTCGCTACTCGCTACTCGGTGCCGCCAATAATAATCTTCGTATTACATGAAATTATATGCCCGTTGTGATAATGCATTTGCGTATGCAATTTAATGAATATGTTCGTTTTCAATCTCGCATTTTACGTGCAGGTCCAATATTGATAATTAACACTGAGATAAAGTAGCTATAGTGAAGTATTTCAAACATTATTTTCTCTTTTAATTTAGTCATGTTTTAAGCATATTTATGTTGTTTTAGGCGAATCAATGTGCTAAAAAACTTTTTACAAATCGATTAGACATCTTTTCCCATTATTAGATACTTTACGTGCGTGACAATGAGAAATTCCGATTGCGCGTTACGCAGTATTAAACTCGATACAATCTTGTGTGAAATTCGAACGGAGAGCGTCCAATTTCTCGTTTGGCTCTAATCACAATTAACTAATTACTGGACGGTATCTCGACAGCAATCGCGGCAGTCGTAAGGTCCCATTTTCTCCGATTACAAAGCGTACCGAGGAAAAACTATGCTTTGTTTTTCACGCTAGTCTAGCCTGGGAGACTATCCGCGGATCAATAAACTGTATAGGAAAACAGAGTAGAAAACTCGCTCGTAGCAAAACACAGAGGATACTTGAGTTAAGATTTCCTCTAAATCGAAAAGTCATTAATCAGACACAAATAAGTTTTCATCTATCAACGAAATTAGATATCAATAATATTAGCTTTATTAGAGAAAGTGGATTTTAAATATTTTACAATTTAAATATTATATTTTTGCATAATTTGCAAAAAGGTATTGTCAATATATGGCAATCGGGAAATTGTCATTTTATCATATAATATGATATAGTTGAAAACATGACACTAACCAATTATAGTAACAATTTAATTGATATAAACAGCGATATATATTTATTCGTTATTTGTGCATATCTCTATATGAAAATGTTAGAATTTGCCAACATTTTTTTCTGGTCTAAAGAAAGATTGATTTCCGCTGAAATAAGTTTGTTGGCAAGTGAAACTTGAAACATTCCATATTTCATTCTACGAACGGAATAAATCTACCCGTTCTTTTACTCTCTCTCTCTCTCTCTCTCTCTCTCTCTCTCTCTCTCTCTCTCTCTCTCTCTTTTCTTTCTCTCTTTTTTTTTTGCAAGGATAGAAGCGTCTCAGGAGAAGCCCGATAAGAGTTAAAAAAGACGATCCGAGTCGCGGGAACGTTGAATGATAGAGAGAGCGTGGCAGCGAGCCGAGTGGAACCGAGCGGAATGAACGGAATAGAGGGGCCTCGAAGATCGTCGGGTCCGTGAAGAGAGCAGAGAATAGTTACCGAACGGATGAGTCACTCACTGCCGCGATTGCTGCCGATACTCACCGGCGTGTAACCGGCTGGCGGCAGGCCGCGATAGGTCGCCGCACCTTACCCCTCATTCTTCTTCGTTCCCGCAGGTCCTCCGGCTTTAAACTTGACAAACCTAAGGAACTACGAACTTAGATTTACGTCGTGTAGACGTAAAAGATTCAGTTACAACCGCGCGAGTTAAAAGTTTCGTTTTTGATATCTTCGTTTTCCTGTTGCTTGTTGTCTTGGAAAAATAGAAGGAATGCACCTGGGGCATCGCTTGTAGACAAAAGATAGGCGCGAGCTAGAGAATGGGGAGCGTCCGCCGGGCGACAGTAGTACTTAACTTCTAAATATGTTTTCAACTGTATAGGCTGTTGTGTCTTATTCTTATTCGATAAATTTCTCGATTGTGTGCGGGATTTCTCAGGTCTTGATGTAAAATAAAGAGTTTTTGCGTTGCAAGTCACGAAGCTTGAGCGAAGTTTGAATAAAAGGCGCAACGCGGCATTGAAAGTGCAACGGGGGATAAAATTGGATCATTTGGATCTACGCTTGCGGAAGAATGATGATCCGCGTCATTGATTATGAATCTGGGAACTCACTCCGAGAAAGGCTACCAGGGATAAATCCTTCGTTTACCTTCGTTTATAGAAGCATAATCATTTCCTATTCTCGAAAAATATTTTTCAGATAAATCGTGATTTGCATCCTTATCACCGTCAAATTTCGTTATTAAATTAGCATGCTGAAAATAGCACAGAAACAATAATTCCAGCACTCAAATAAATAAAAAAATTTAATGTGAAAAATAAAACGAGTCTCTAATTTATAGGATATTTTAAATATATTTTAAATATGGAATCTGTAGTAGTTTACATTTGATTAATGAGATACGCAATACATTCACATCGGAAACGTTCTTGAGTTAACTCATAATAACTGGCGAAATCATCGAGTGAATGGCGAGATAGCAAGCGAAAAAGAGAAAAATTTCTGTATTTTTCAAAGGCATTTTCTTCTCCACCATCTTACTTCATCGGTTTTAATATATCGACCTGTCCGTTTCTTCCGGTCGCGTTGCGTCTTCATCTTTTCCTTTGAACTCTTCGTCATCATGCACGTCAATGTAAACGGCGACTGTAAACGCCATCAGGCGTTATTACGAGGCCTACTTCTTCGATGATTTCGATTGCGTGGAGCTAGTGCTTGCAACGCGACATTGGATCGCTCCGCGAAGTCTATAACGATAAGATATAAAACGATAAGAATATAAAAATAAAAACTATTTTTATTTTTAAATATAATTATCCTTTATTTCAATATCATATCTTAATATGTACATCCGAGAGAAATATCTATATTCTTAATTTTCGTTAAGAACTCTAGAATTATGCGTGACGATCTTAAAACGTAATTTTCACCGTGAAAGATTTGAAGGCTCATAAATGCCGCGTTATCAATAGAGCGTCGTTCGTGTCGAAGAGAGGGAATGTATGATTATTTTTAAACGAAGATGCTTGTAGGAGGTAGGATTTACTCTGGAGCGATGCTTTTCGACGCAGTCGTCCGAGTTTGCGGTTAGAGTCGACGAGAAGTCTCTTTCGGCTCACCGACGTTATTTCCATCCCGACGTTTTCCGACACGCGAGTCTCTCTCTCGCTGCAGAATTTCCTGACAAGAAACTCGCGCGGCTCGCCAGATCGGCGTTCCTAAGGAGATTGCTCCTGTCGTTCTCGATCGTATTCGTGCGATGAATAAATCATTCAGCTTATCTCTTTTAATAAGAAAAAAAAAAGAAAGCCGTCTTCTCTCTGTTACTTTTATCTCTTTGTGTATTTTTATTACATTCTTCTGACAGTACAGGAATTACAATGACTATAAATGAGCTTAAAAAATGCATGTTTATATTGCGATAAAATACACAAACTCCTAGGATAATAAATAAGGCTATATAATGCTACGTTATTCGTAAAATGTAAGATCAATATAATGTAAAAAGCTTGAGTTAATCTATCGTAGATGAAGGTGGTGCAATTTATACTTATAGTCGAACAGAATGACATTAATCATGAAGGCTGCATTAAAGTCTTCATTTAGTCTCACATCTCGGGCGGCGGCACTAAACGACGTTTTTTTCGTCGTCTAGTGCGTGGGCAAGACTGGATTTCTTCATGTCGCGCATGCAGCACTTTCGTGCATATGTGTGCGTGTGCGTGTTCGCTCATTGCCTACGTAATCACACGCAAATAAGCAGTAATTCTCCGATTCAATCTTGGAATGGCTCCGTGAACTGTGTGCAAAGATATTAACTGCGTATCTTATACCATTAAATTGAATACTGACAGAGTGAAATTTCCTTCATAACAATATTCAATATGCATAGACCATAGAAGAAAGTCTATATTGTATATAGAAATTCTCGTACGATATTTTAATAGCATATCTTAGACATTAATTATAGTCGAAAATATGGAGATGGTCATTGGTAACGGATAGAATTCGCGCGTTTAATTCTGCAATTACACTTAAACCTTTAAACGCGTACCAGATCAGGCGATATTGATCGGATAATAGAGTTAAATAGTGATTATTTCCGGCGATGATGCTCACAGCTGGTTACTTTTTTCCACGAGGCGTTAATTGTTTCCGCGAGGATATTGATTATCGGCGTCGACGCGATGTAACGTAAAATATGACGAAGGGTCCGGATAAAAAGAATACGAGATACACACGCGGTTCGTTAAACCGCCTGTCTTCGCTACTTCTCGTCGGCGCGGAGCAGCGAGAGATTCGAGTGGATCGATACTGACAAAGATCTGACCCGGTTTCCGCGATTTGGCTCCGTGTTATCGACCCACCGCCGACTTCTCCTCCGTTCGCTTCGGGTCTTTGGCCCGGCATTGTCGACGAAGTGAATTAGCATTTTATCAGGAAGTACGCCGTTCGTCCTTGTGCACGACCGTAGTTCCTGCCTGCAACTGTTCGAACCGGTCGAGCTGATATCCTAATCGCTCGGGATTAGCTACGCCGGACGAATTAATCAACCTCTAAAGCTTAACGACTCTAATTCTGTGGCGCTCGCGTGGAATTGAAATACGTATCTCGCTCAGTTCTTACATAAAAGAAATAAAGCGTCTTTTTCCTTTTTTTTTTAAATTGTGAATTCTCATGCTTCGTTTCATTATATTAATTAAGATTTATGTTACCACGCTATAAAAACTTGCGGTATAAAACTTCGGTACGGTATAAAGTTTCTATTGCGGATATCTGATGATTTATCTAACGAGGCTTAAATTAGTTTTTACTTTATCACAGATGAAGATAAAGTCATAATCCCGTTGAGTCAGAGTTGATTACAGAATTAAGTCGTAGACTTTCGTGAGTTTATTATCCGTAACAATGGTTACATTGAAATTAAAGTGAATTGGAAAAAAATGTAAATAAAGCGCATGCACCTGGATTTGTCGTAGAGATAAACTATGAAGATAAACTTGATTCTTACATGCCCGCTAGAACATTACAATAGTAACTAGAAAGAGAGAATTCGCCTAACCGTCACAGATTTTCCGTCGCGATAGCAAATGCGATTGCATTTGAAGATGCAATTACACTTATACCTGTATAACGGTCGGTTTTAAGTGCGCGATATCTCGAATACCTATTCGTTGTCTCACGAGATAAGATTTTTAATCTAGTCTTTATCAACGTGCTCTAATGAGATTCTTACAGTTCACGGTATCACCGTATCTCTTGCTAATTTTTCCCCATCTGACTTTTATTATCGTGTTTAAGTCAAAATATTATTAGATGGAAATGTAACGGTTTCTCTGGCCTGACGCGAATTTCGCTTTATCGCAGATATCTTGATGAGATTTTATCATCATAGACGGTGGCTTTGCTGATAAGCAGCCTAAGCGACCGTTTAAGGTATACTGACTACTAAGGGAGTCTTAAATTCTTTCATAAATTTATAATTGTTTATTTTTTTTAAATTAGTTATAATAAGTAGTAAAAAATAAATAACTTAAGAATAAAATAATTACTTTGTGCCGGATGCATTTGACTCATCATAATCTAATTACATAATATACACATCTTAATGTAGCTTTAACATTTTTTAAAGATATTTTGATTATATTACTTTTTTTATATTATTATTATAAATTTGCGAATCTTAAATGTTTACTAATTCGCTTGGAGTCTCCGCAAACTCGCTACGCTCGCTACTGAGCGCAAGTAGCGCGCTTGTTGCGAATTTATAAAAGTTTACATTTACATAATTTTCTTTTTTCGCATTAAAGAGACACGTGTACGATCGTACGGCGCAGCTCGTGTACTCTTAGCGTCGATTAAATCGACGCTTATTATAAACGCTGGTGTCTAATGAGCGGTCATACGGGTTCATTAGCGGCCTTGGGGGAGAAGGAATATCGAGCGAGCGAGCGAAGGATTGAGAGCGAAGAGGCGATTCGTCTCGCGATTGTAGCGAGGCGCGTCTTATCGTAAAAATAATCGGTCGTGGCGAATTTTTTTACGACGTCGTAATGCAGAATCGGAACACGGCGGAACACGATCCCTCTCTCACATCCCCGACTCCCTTGCGACAAGATCCGCATCCTGTGCGGATACTTCTCTCCCTCTTTTCTTTGCAATCATGTTGAATAGTACACTCGCGTCACGATAAAACTCGCATTTTCTGCAACTTTTCTTTACTTTTCTTTCCGTATGCATGTAGATACGTTTGAATCTCGATGCAGTGCTGAACGCAAAAATGAGGACAATGTCATTATAGAGATTGCGTCGTTTCTTTGTATACGGAATTACATATTTATCTTTTTTTTCTTTTTGATGCAGTTAACTGTTAATGAGAGCTGGTTTTCCGGATATCATGATTATATATTGTTCGTTCTACAATACAATTGGAAAATATTCAGGCTTGGTTTCTAGTTCGCGTTGCGAACGAAACGGCGTTCATTAAAGCGGCACGTTTTGTTAATTCATCCGAGTTCTCATCTTCGATAATGACTTCCACGTCTACGCGCGCGCAATTGCCCTTTGTGCGTCGAGCGCTCGCGAAATTGCGCATTTTTCATTAAACCTGCGGTTTTGCCTTCGGCGAACCCGAGCGAACGGAGCATGAAACGGCGAACTGGGGTGCGGGGTTCGATCGTCAGTTTGGCGGTACGAATTTTCCGCGGTCGCACGATAATAAGTATTCAATTTTCGCGGTCGGTCGGCGGGTGGTTCGCCGCGGCTTTATGGACGCGACGTGTGTTATTACCATGACGCTTAATTGCTTTTCGCAGAGATAATATTAGCGCGCTAATTTCCCTTTGCGGCGCGCCAGCGACTCTCGAGATAAACTTGTCCGCCCCTGTTTACCTACGTTCATTAGACTCTCGTCTACGCTTTATATTATCTCTCTATCTTCTTCCTGCGGCACGTTTACGACGCACCTGAACGAGGTCCGGCCTAATAGGCGGTTCCCATTACACGCGCTAACTATTCTTCCTTATAATGTTTCAACGGAGGGGGAGAAATTAATCTACGAAAGTATAATTGAATCAACTCGAGAACGTAAGAAATATTTGAAAGCTCATAGAGATAAATCGATATAATTGTGGTGATTGACTGAAACTGCAATTGAATCATCGGTTACTAATTACAATAGTTTATGTAACTGTAACAGGCATCTTAATCAGAGGCTTTAGAATCATTTGTAATGTTAATTAAAATTACTAATATCAATTGCTTGCACTGTTTTTGTTAAATAAATATATATGCTAAATACCTGAAAGTAATTTTTAGTTCGTATCTCGGTTCTTGTTTATTTCATTTCAAACGTTTTATCGTGTTTTTTTTTTCGTTATTGGATTATGCGCATATTTTGTCTGTTGAATATATTTTATTAAGGCATCACATTTCTAAGCTATACTTCAATTATATAACTTTAGCCTTATAATTGCATGCGCAACTCGCATAGGAAACATCTGTATATAAATCAGCCTGTGGAAAGCAAGCACGCGAAATAGTTTCGGCGCAAGTCGTGCGCGAGTCCTTTGGATTCGCAGAATGATCTTCCCTCTTGTGTCCCACCTCTTTCCATCCCGCAACACGTCCTCGTCTTTGGGCGTCGTTTCCGCGCGCATAATGTAACTCTGGATGCGCCAAGCTAATGCAAATTAAGCCGCGCATGCATATTAACTACGTGTTGTTCGCGGCGTGGCGGATGCGTTGTGCGATATAATCTAGCTGTAACACATTTGCAAACCTAGCAACGACAGCTAAATTATTCGCGGACCCGTCCGCGGAACGGTACTTCGGGATTACGACGCGGTCGCGCGCGGTTCCATAGTTTTAATGTATAGCTAACGAACGGAGCCGCCGCGCGGCATCAGACGATTATACGCCTCTTAATCCTCATCTCTGTTGAGAGGATTGTAGAGAGAAATAATGAAATGATGATTAAGATGTTTAATTAATCCCCGCGAATGCGGCTACCGACCACGAAAGGATTTATGTATAATATTTTTAATGTAACTAGCTATTCGCGGTCATCCTTACACACTACTTGAAAGCAGCTAATGAATTTGCAAGGGTCTTGCCAATGTAAAATATAAACCACGGCAAATAGATTGAGCAAAGAATGAACGTTCAAAAACTTCTTTTTTCATATTTTCTTTCGCTACAGTTACATTGTTCTCTTATTTTTCTTTAAATAAATCAATAATTTGTATCAGAATTAAAGATAATTCTTTGTAATAAAACCAAGTATTATAATATAAACAATATTTCAAGAATCAGAATACGCGCACATATCTATAAAATACATAATAAATACACACACATACACATATACTAAAACATATTACGATACATAAAATTATAAATAAAATTTTATCTTAACATCTGATATGAATTATATGTCGTTTAAAATAAATTTTACCATGTTAATTATGAAATAACTTTACTTTAAGTAATGTAAAAAATCGTACGTTTTTAAGAGAAATAATGATACGGTACGTGATAGGTTATAAAATTTATTTTCTCCCAAGACTTTATTTTATATGCACGATTTACGTTAAACATCTCAATCTGCACCACTCTACGCTCGTTTTCGCGAGAAAGCTGCGGGAGACAACGGTAGTTCGGCCTCTGACATGAATCCCTGAGTTCGTATCGTTGTTCGATTGCTTCGTGACGTAAACCGGGCGCCACGTCGCGTCTTAGGATTTAGCGATTAGGCAGAATGCAACGGTTCGCAGATTCCTATCGCGTCTGCAACGCGACCGAGCGGGATCGACGTTCGATTCTCCGAATTGAAGGCGCGTCCTCGCAACGTAATCTCCTTGCTGCTTCTTGGTTTACGCAGTTAATACCGGTGTATGTGTACACTAACTTACGATGACGCCTGTCATTTACGCGTTGCAACTTTTGATACCTCTGGGAATTTACCGATTCGCGTCTACGTTGTGTGTCTCGCGAATTAATTGTCAACTAGCATGCGACACCTTATGTCGCGAGTAATGATAGAACTTTCATAACTTTCATAACTTTCGAAAGTGCAGTCAACATTTAACAAAGCCTTTTAAGTTTTTAAGATCTTTTTATGAATTTTCTGAAAGAAAATAGTTAAACCTTTTTAAAATGATTTATAGATTTTATTAACAATTAATAATCTGTATTTCTTATTTTTATTTATAATAGGGATAATTTATAAATGAATTTTTTGAACGCCGTTAAATAATAAAATCTTGTATTCCACTTATATACAGATAGATTTTATTGATCAAAATTTCACCGGATAATCAATTAGGGAATGAATCGTGAAAAAATTACTTAATGCTGACTATCAAGAAGCCATACAAAATACTTTCTTTCCCGTCAAAGTTATCTCGAAGATTTGAAGAAGGGAATATCCTGTGTATCAGGTTAAATCAGTAAGCGGACGTCGCTAATCTCTTCTATCATCATATTTATGTAAACAGCATCAATCCTCGCATCAGTGATCCTATTTATCAAACTCATGTCATAGAATCATAAATTATTCTTATAATCGGGCGGCTGTAAAATTAGCATTAGCGATGAAGCGCCGACGGAAACTGACGGAGTCTAAGGAACAGCGGCAGCAGCAGCAGCAGCACGAAAGCTGCCGCCGGATAAAAATTCACCACAGGGCACCGCGACGAGCCATCAGATATCAACCGGCCGTGTTACGATGGCGTAACACTATCTCGACGATCAGGAAACGAGCCTGCAGGGAAAGAGCCGATCCTGTCCGTTCGCGGCGGAGCCATCGAGAACCACGGTCAAGGAAACTGAAGCATACATGTTTTGTGTGTGTGTGTGTGTGTGTGTGTATATGCACTATGCAACGTGCACTACCTGCTGATTTCGCCCAGGAGACCGATCGATAAGAACCGTGGTACACGCGTGCTGCCGGGGGGCGCTTCCTCGAATTGTTTGCATCACGTGAACGTGATTCAGAAGCGCTTTCTCGAACGTCATATCGTCGAATACGCGATAGCTGCTGATTGCGAACGAGCGAAAGCGAAAACACCGAATGGATAGTTAGCTAGCTAGGTCACGCTGCAACGAACGCTGCACCGGAAACTCCGTTAGCATCGTGTTCCTCGACTTATCTATATGTATAGTATTTGAAGCGAATGTTTGGTAAGACTGCGATATCTATTTCGAGGTATAAAATTAAAATTTAGATTAAATATTAGTAGTATGACTATAGATGACTTGGCGCTCCCTTTAGATAATTTTTGCTTATTTGGTACGAGCGTGATATATACTCATTTTGAAGAATTACATTTAATAAAGTAAAAGATTAAATTTAAATTTAGGTTAATTAAATGTCAGTAAACTAGACGACTGGTATACTCCGTTTAAAACAGACTTTTATATTCTATAAAATTATAGCTAAAATTGAGCACGATGGCAGGCAGCGATTATTATTTCATTGTTCTCTTTGTATGAAAGAGCAGTAATATGCATCCATTCAACATTTTCCCAGAAAGAAAGAAAGAAAAAAAAAGCTTTACAGACCCAACTCAATCGTCCCCGGGTCGGTACTACTTCCGCTTTAATTTCGTCGTTTCCTTCACTCTTTTCCATTCCGTTAGCCGAACTGTATTTCTCCGGATCACATTTTACGACCGACGAGATCCTGTTTGTAAATCTTACGAGCGACTCTTATAAATTTTTTCGTGTCCCGCGCGCGGACGTCGATGGACGGCCATTTCTCATTCGCCTCCTGTCCGTCCGGCGAAGACGTAAATATTTTCGGGATGCCGCGCCGCGCCGCGCGCCGGGGTCCTCTCTGGCCGCGTTCGTAAAGAACAGCGGCGTAAAGGGTGCATCGCGATGTAACCGGAGTATGCATCCGAAGGAGTAACGCTCGCGCTCGGTCGTACATCAGAATTCTTATATACCGACCTCTCCATGGCGCGGTTCAACCCGGGGTCAGCACTCGAGGACCACACGCGTGCCATGTACCTGACGGTGGCACCCGAGGGGAGATTCCCGGTGCCCCACCCGCGAATCTCGTAATCTCGGAAGACCATATTTCACGGGGCCCTCTTATGAAATCCGCCGATTCTCTTTTGCGCCAAGTTCCTTTTCTCGGTCCAACCGTCGATATCGGGAGATAATATCGTCCATTGTCGTAACGGAGGTATAAAGCATCGCTCTGGCGAGACGCTTAACACACGAACGCGTTTTATTGCTCGATGAATAGCGGCGCACGGTGCGCGCAGCTCGGAAGTTTTGTAAGATACGGGAGGAAGGTAACGCGCAGTTATTTCGAAAGTTGTTTTATGTAGGTGCAACGTTATTCGTACCTTTATTGCCTCTTTAATGTAGAGATGTCAGGGATCGTGTGCTCTCATTTTATCGCCCGAAGAAAGATTCCTGCATATGACGGTTATATGATACTATCAATATTACGTTCGATTAAATTTTTATTTCGCGGATGTTTATTTTCGTTCTATCGTATCTGCTTAAGAAATGCTTAAGAAATTATTGACTATTTATCTTAAGAATTAAAGCTCGGATCAACAAAAGTATGTTCCAATCAATTCAACTTAAGGCAGATGCAGTGCTATTTATTTCTGTATGTGAAGCTTACAAGACATTCATAATGCAGATATTCGCATATTTTTACATCGTAATAAGTGAATGACGAATCGATTTGCGGGTGTCTGGAATACCGTGTACATATCGCGAGATACGCTCGGTAGGAGATGCATTCGATAAGAGTACGCAACGCGTCGTTTAAATGGCGTATGATAAATCTACCGGGTCGCCGAGGGCGTTCGTTCAAAGGGAAAAACGATGAGAAAGGATTTGCAGTGTCCTCGCGAAGGTTTAACCAAGTGTCAGCAGACACCTTCGGTCCTCATAGATGCAACGCTCGCCGTTGATGCAAATATCATTTATGGCCGATCGTCGAACAAGATTGCTTGCAATGTTGCACATGTAATCGCATAATGCTCGATGCATCACCTGATATACAAGATATTTCGTGGATTTGATGTGTAAAGAATTAAAATTGTTTCTTAACTAATTTAATTCTCTTTTATATTTGAAGATATATATATATTTTTTTTAATTAAAAAAAAAGTTTCTTAAATTTTATACGGATTTTAATAAGATGCGACAAGTCAAGGATGGAAGATAAGCGTATCTTTATCCATTATGTCGTTGTTCGCTACTTTCATCGACGGAAACGACTAATATGCGGAAAAATTGTGTCCTTAATTTGCCTTGCGTCATATAGGTGATCCATCATGCATTTATCATTCGATTTATGCGCATAGTGGGACAACGTAAGAAGAGCGAACGTAATTTATCGATGGAACAGGAGTATGTCTGAAATCCGAGAAGATATAGATACTTGTGACGTTATAACACAAAGATGGAAATTTACAAAATGAAACCAGATCTGACGAAAGGGCTCGAAGATTTTATCTCAACCATCGTCGTGGATCTCTTTATTTTTTGTTATCTTCGATCTTAGGATTAGGAAAAAATTAAATTTTCTGAGTGGCGTACGGATATAAATAATTCTTTTAAAAATGTCATGTTAATAACATGTGCCATTTAATGAAATGCATTCTCTCTCGAACAATATTAGAGGATAAAAAGTTTCATAATTTAACGCTGTTGCATAAGTAATACTTATAGCCAACGAGAAAGAGATAGCGTCGGACGACGCTCGGCGTTTATTCTAAAATCTTTTATGGTCCAATTCCGTTCGAGAGAGCATGCCTAATGTTAAAGAACACTGTTGAAATAAACGTATTTCTCGAGATTTGATCAGTGTCGTCCGTCGCATTTACGAAGGCAACGTGATCTAACATATATAGATCCCGGCGATCTTTATCCCGCGCTTCGTCGCAAAGGGTAAATTCCTCCTCGTTCTTTCCTCGAGCGGAAAAAATACGATAGAGTCGCCGCGGTCACGCGTTATACAAAGCCGTCAAAAGTCGGGTAAGAAGATGCGATTGTATCAAACGAATTTATTCGAATTTCTTTACGCCTGGTCGAAAATGACCATGGTTCTCACGTCAGCTACTCTCGTTGCGTCTCTCGTTTCATCTGCTTACAGAAAAGAGGGACGATAATCGCGTCCGTTTCGTATTCGTATTCCACTTGCTCGGGTTTGATCGCTTGATAAACGTATCGCGTATAAATGTTGAAAACGCGAAGAAAGAGCATGCATTTTTACAGGTGAAAGAAATTCTGGAATGACGGATTAGAGTTTGTGAGACATTAAATTCTAAATGTACAAAGATAAGAGTAAAGGAAAAAAATTATATTTTTAAAAATATATTATTAAAAATATAATTATTAAAGGAAAAGAATTATATAAAAGATAATACATTATGTACGCGTAAGAGAAAAGAAACTAGGGAAACGTGAGAAAAGAACCAAGATTATCTCGAGGAATTTGTGTGAGGAGTTTTGTTTTAAAAAATCTCATTTGTGGAATTTAATCATCGAGATATGAAATGTTATGGTACAGAGAAGACTCAAATTAATTCCATAAGGAAAGATGAGAGAAGTAGAATCTTAATCTCCTGGGAGATGCTTTTTTCATATAATAAACACCTTCCCAGAAAAGTACTGGCAACAAATATCCCTGAAACGCGTATCGGATAGTCGCGAGGATCTTTTTGATAAACGATTGCGTTTTATAACGATAGGCTCGAGTTGAAAGAAAGGGAATTCGGGGGGTGTCTATGCGAGTAAAGAATAAATCGTTCTCCTCGAACTAATCCGGCGTTCGAATCGGCGCGGACACGGATCGCCGTTGCGTATTGCATTAACGAGCAAACACACGCATATACGTATGCGGATGCGAAAGAGGTATACGCTGGCAATGCAAGATCAGATGCTAATCCCGCTAATCCTATTAGGGAACAAAGTCCGGAACCAGTTTACTAAAAGAGGGACAGGTCGAAAAGTTGTAGACAGCGGAGGAGATATCTCTCGGCGCGCCCGCCCGGCTCTCGGTTCGCCGTAGATGAGGGATTGAGATAGCAGGCTCTTGTACCCTCCCGGGAACGCCTAGTCGGGCTATTCCCGAACCGTAAATTTACTTGACCGATAAAATACTATGTCCCTAATATCACGACAATCCTAATTATTGCCCTAATTATCGCACGCGATTGCAACGCCAGGGAAATCGAAGTATAAAACCGTTAGCTGTTCAGGAAGTTTTGAAAACATGAATACTACCAGATATTTACGCTTCGTTGCATTTTATATACTGCCACTATTATTTTCTTAACGCCGGGTGGAAACTATATATATTTCAAATGAATATTAATATGTGTTAATGAGAGAACAAGTACCACTAATTAAAATTTTAATGATGATTTATTTGATCAAGTTGCAATTTCAACTTTTATTTTAACTTTCTGAGAATATCTAAAGATTTAAGTCTTTGACATCGCTTTCACAATATTTACATTATTAGTATTAATTATTTATTGTGCTATTTTTATTACTTGTAATGTATAAAGTATGTAGTTTATTTACTTGTAGATATTTGCGAAATTATAATGTAAAAAATGATGCACTACGATGTGAAAGCGAAAGTTTAGATGGAAATAAAAAAACAGACGTTTCCGTTCTAAAGTAATTTACAGATCATCATCAAGATTAATCATCATTAATCATATACACTTGTCATTCTGATACATAATCTCAAGGCATTAAAACATTGATGACTGCTTGATTGCTTTTATGCCTTTCGAATATACCTTTCGAAACGTGTACGTATTTTCTTTTATAAATTCTTATGCAGGCAACAATATCTACACTTCTATCTTACTTTTATTTAAGTACGTTTGAAATTAAATGCTTTCTAAAGATGTTGAAGCGATATTTCTCTTGCGTAGAAATGTCCCATACTTAATGTATTTTATCGCGTAGAAAAGGTTGAAATTGCATAAGTGGCACGTATTTTTTTTCCACAATATGATCGCATAACACCGATTACTCGAATCATCTTGTACTTTCATCGCGTAGGTATAATGTAGAGTAAATTATGGTGTATGTAATAATGACACAAATAAATTATTTATACGCGAGCGCAATCCGCAAGCGAGTCTCGTAGAGCGGAAGGGTGAACGTCCGCCCGATGTAACGGGTCAAGATTTTCCGCGAATGTTTCGTAATATGTTTCGTGGAAGAAATACCGCAGCAAGAGTCTCGAGTCTCTCCGGTGCACTTCCAAAGGAAAACCGGTAGTCGTAATTCCAGTATCCAGCAAGCATCACACAGAGCCGAGCCTTATCGTCTAGACGCGCTGGAGTACGGCTTCTCGCTCCGACTTAAATCCAACGAGACAAAACAATAGCAACGAGAGAAGCGCGATAACAATCGTTAAAATGTATGTTTACGAGCAGACTAATTAATCAGACGGTACGTAATGCAAAAATTCATACGATTTGCGAGCGTAACAAGGTGTAAAAAAAAAGAAATACAGATTTTTAACAAACTCATTTTTTAGGTCGTATTTAAAAATTGCATATTTATAAATTTGTACAAAGGAGATATTCGATATATTGCGAACAATTAAAAAAAAATATTATTTATGGTATTATTATATATATAACAATCTAGTTTTTACGCGCAGCAAAAGCGTCTCTGTGTGAGAATGTAGCGTGAAAAGAATATTCAATTAAGCTACTTACAAATTTAATATCTTTTATGCTAAAAAATGCATAATGCATGTACTTTCTTTCATACTAAAAAATTCAAGGTTATTAAGCACGCGAGATGTGTTAAGAAGCATGGTACATATTCATATCGTCGCTTCGTGAATAGTCGGTTCTCTCTTTTCTCGATACAAAAGTATCACGAACAACGTCCGCTTAATTAATATGATTCATAATAGGCTCGCTGAGAAATAATTTTGTTTTATCGTCTATTTTCGTAGGCCTTTAGCGTTAGAAAGCTAATTTAGCGGTGCGTCGTCGACTATTATAGTCGACTGAGTATGAATTGGTCCCACGATCACATTTGCTTTATATATTTGAAAATATAATTGAGCACTATATCATGATTTCTTCGGATAAAGAGCTATCTAATAAAGAAGAAGTGATGTTTGCGCTGCGTTGGGAAAAGTTTGTTTCGATCTCACTTTATTGTCTACGGAAAATATGAATAATTCTACTGTAGTGCGATTAATTCTTTCAGAATATAATATTTTTGAGTTTTGAAAATTAATTTTGAAAGTAAAAATATCGCAAAGAAGTTGCTAATCTCCGAAGTACAGAAGATAACCATAAAAATTAAGACGTATTAAATCTGCCGATTATTTTGTCAAGATCTAAACTCATCTAAAAATGCCTAAAGACATTTTTGAGGTGTTCTCCATAGTTGGGTAGAAGTCACAGGAAATTTAGATCCTTCAATAAATCATACCGCGGCTGACAGGGTTATGGCTTTCTCATAATTCATTTTCACAGCTATCGGTCTCGTCTCCTAAGAAATGTATCTACCATTAAGCTACCATGGGTCCCTGCAGGGATGACTGATCCACACAGTCATTTGGGCTCAGCACACTGTGGACGCTTACATACATTTACACATCATATACACACATTTTTTTAATAAGATTTGTTCTATAGAGGAAAAGTGGAACCGAGATACAACCTAATCTAAGTAGAATGTAAGAATGAGAACAAGACACATATGGCATAGGTACAGCAGGATAGCTATAATAAGGCTTATACTTCTTACTTATGTCTCTTTAAAAAAGAACGTTCACGTTTCGTCATCGTTTTTTTAACTGTGGGATACGCGGCTTAGCGGGACGTTGACGATCGCCCGGAAACTTTTATACCGTCATAATTATTTACACGACAGTCGTAGGAGAGAATCTTTAGCCGCGGCAAGCGGCATCAGGTATAGAGGCAGGAAGTATAAATCACGATGAGGAATGGACGACATATTCAATAACCTCGCAATAAAGTGGGACGAAACTTTATTAGGAGACGTATGGCGTGGCAAAAGAGGGGGCGGGGGAGATCATGAATTTCGTCCCTTTCGGTGCTGTCGTCCTCTATAAATCGTCAGATTAATATCGCCCGTGTGAGAATCCGGAGATTGTGAGAAATCAGCTTGCCCATGAAAATCGAGTGATTTAGGAAATCAGACGCGATTTGCCAGAATTACGATCGCAATTCTGGCATATTCGAACGAGAGCGCTCCGCGCTCGTGCGCGATAACTCAGCGTCGCACCCCGATACCTTTCGTAAACCGCGAATCATAAATAAGACTGACGTATGGAAAGAAAAAACAATGGTTGGTTTATACGATTATTCCATATACTTTTTTAATAACAAAGAATTTGATACAGTAATAATTTTTCACGTTTTCTAATACAATATTTTAAAATAATAGGTGTTTTAAATTAATATCAACGATATTCTCATGTAAAATAAATACGATATATTTTAGAATCATTGATTTTAACTGTAATGATACATTCTTTTACCGAATATCCCCGAGAACAGATCAATAGGAAATTCGATTTAAAATTACAGTCCCCGTCTATTTTTCAGTCGACTGTACAACTCGATTGAGTTGCTATCTTCCGCGATATACGTACGTTCCATCTTTCGATAGGATGTAGTTACTTGACAAACAGGATACGACTCGGTCCTCGATAGTTGCACTTCGATCCCTTCGGACTAGCAATCATCGTCGTGGTCGAGGATCGCGAGCGCGCGGAGACTCGTCGTGCACTTGGCTCTCGCCGCATTATTCCCGAGTGCAATCGTGGGAGAATTTCCGGGCGGCGAGAGACGATTTGTCCGCCTGTCGGGTGGGAGGAAACGCCGCCACTTGCCTGGAAAGGGAGGAACACCCGAGAGAAGTTACTCGGGGGTAATAACCGAGCGATGCCGGCTGAATTGCCTCGGACCGAGCAAGCAACCGGAGGCGGATCCGGTGTCACGTCACGTTCCTTGTACATCCCGCGCTAGGATAGATGCATCGCGTGTCTTCTGGACCGCTCCATTCTGCGGAGGCGAATCTATCGGGGGTGGACGGTTTTCTCTCTATGTATACGGGCTCGATTTGGAAGCCATTCTCTTCATGGAACTTCATACAGCCGATGGCTGTATGAAAAGTAAACTTTGATCAATTCCGATTAATTTTTAATAAGATGCGATGCCCTTTACAACGAAAATTTCGTATTCTTATTAGTCAGGATATTTATATCGTGATTTTATTTCTTAAGAAACTGAAATCCGAGCAGCTAATCTAAAATCAATATCCAATTTAACTTTCTCGTATATTTTGCCTTATCTTATAATACTATACGCCGTGACATTCTTATGCTGAGAACATCATATTTTCTAACAATTTTATCTTGAGCTTTCCCTGCTTTTTTATTCTGATATCAAAATGCGTTCGATATTAGAAAAATGTCAAATAAAATGTCATGTATCTAAGACAAGTAAAAAGATTGGGAGCAAAAGAAGGCGATCTTAAGAGATCCACGCATATTTATAAATAATAACCGCGTATACCGATAATAATCTTCGAGCCACGCGTACAAAAGCTGCGAGTGGCATCGACCGCGTAACAGCGTCTTAATGCAACCCGAAAGATGTGCGACGAGCACGTCGCCGTCAACGGAAAATCATGCGGATTCCGCGACGGTTGTCGAATTAGCTTAAGTCCGTCCGTCCGCTCGGGCCTCTTTGATTTCAATTCGCTCGCTCGCGTCCTGAATGAGCCATTAGCGCCGTGGCACGTGTGCCTCACAGACAGTGTGACGCTGCTGTTGCCGCTGCCTCTGCGATGCGGCTTTCTGCGATCTCCCGAAATAACTGCCATCCCCCTCCTGCAGTATGCGCTATGCACTCCCGACAGGTGCAACGGGGCGCACGATGCGCTCACGCAATCGAAATGCGCTCGTTGCGCTTTCGCGGAAGACATGCCCGGTGTTCAAAGCTGTCGCTTCGTTCGCCGTTAATTACGCCAGCCATTAAACTTGATGAAACTCAGGAAGTGAACGTCATGTTAGATTGTAATCAAAGTATGTAAGGGGAGAATACGATAGGAATTTATCAAGTTTGCAATATTTTTATTTGTTCGATGTAATTTCTGTGACGAAAAATGTGTACAAAATGGAATACAATTATGACGATATAAAAAAAGATTTTATAAGGAAGTAGAAAAAATGTATTTTTTAAATAATATATTAACAAAAATTTAGGTAACTTTTTGATACTTTTACCATACGTAACAAATACTTATAATATAAACGTGCAAACACGCATTATATTGTTACATTTGAACGTACAAGCTATAAAGACGAAATTGCAAGACAAGGCGATGGAAAACAGAAATATATTTCCTAGGATACATTAAGTTTAATCATGTCTGTCGTACGCATAAATGTTTATTGGCGTCGCGAGGTATAGATGCCGCGCTGGGGCTGTATTTATACGTAAATTAATCCGGGAATTCGGGGGGTTTTCGACGGATACTCGGATCACTTCGCGATAAATAAAGAGACACGACGTGAGTCGGGACGACGCGTCTCGAATCAAGATGTCACGCAGCTGCGTAAAATTTAGTTTCGCGTGCCAAGAAGGTCGGCGTGTAAATTTTAGCTGCGCCAAAGTGCAGAATTTCATTTTCCATATAGCGCATCGAAGAATATACGCGGATAAACGCGTATTCTAATCGGCTACACATACTAAGAATACACAAATTCGATTTTTTTGTGAGTTTTGATGCCCATGTTCTAACAATTTTTTTTTTTAATAGCAAGGAGATTAATATTTTAATATTACGCAAATATATTAAATTTTTGTCGAAAGAAGCCATCGTCTAATGGAGACGGTTCTATTGTGACGGCAAGAAGTCTCGAAGGGCTTCTTGAAATAAAGCGGAGTGCCGCTGAGAATGACCGGTTTCACAATAGTGCCGTAACAAAACTAACAATGGTCACAATGCCACGTCGCCAAGCACGTATTCTAGTTCGCGGAGGGTCCTCTTGCTCGAATTAGGGTGACAATTCCTTTCATCCGGGGTCATAGATGGACAATGAAGCTCACCCTTGTGTCATCTATTTCATCCTGATATTAAAATTGATATTACAAAGTGGATTTAATAATCTCACGAGGCATTACGAAAAAATGTAAGACTAGAACGAATTGCATCTTGTGTGAGTTAAGATATTAAATTCTCAAAGGATTATTTTTAGAAAGAACAGATACCTACATATGGAGTTACAAACTCCGTAAATTTAATTTTCAAAAGTGTACAAGATTTTTATAAATGTTACGTGATTTATTATAAGGGTTACATAAAATTATATCAATTCGCCATCACTAATGCTAATTAAATTTATTTACTTGAGCATTTTTAATCGTGACAATTAGACTTTAAATATCTCAACTTTTTAAATAATCTTCTAACGACTGCTAGTAAATATTACGATTATTCGAAATATTTCCATATTATGTCACTTGACTTATTGCCCGTTACCGTCTCGAATTATATAGTGTACAATACGTCGTGTATCATACGGTGCCGGATACTCGTAACGTTTACTCGCGTAAACAATGAAGCACGTCTGACATTATGATGACGTATTGGCGGAGGAGTGCTTTAAAGGCGAACCAGAGAGTCTTGTGAATGCATCGTCATATTCAGTCGATCAACGGAAATAAACGCAGTGGATGTTATATACAGACGCTCCAAATTATAGAACGCTATTTTTACGCATAAGAGTCTTCTATTGATTTAAAATCTTGCTTTAGAATAGAAATATAAGAAATTTTCTTTAATAACATTTAGGTAAGAATACGAATTATCAGAGATTAAGAGATTCGAAAAAGTTATAGCTATTAGGATATTTTGCGGAATCGTTCTAAAGATGTACCGCGTGTTTCTAAATATATCCAACATCGCAAATCTTATATCTATATGTGCATCTGTTTCACTGTTAGATTGAATGTGGCGGATCGTGGTCCAGGCTTCGCGACCCGAGTATCTCTAGAGCGATTTGTACGACTGCGATGACTCAGCCGTGGAATGTTGCACGCGCGCCCTGCCTTGATTGCCTATCAGACTTCTCTGGCTCCAGTATTCTATAAATAATAAAATGCACGCAAGCGTAGCTTATGGAGGAAGGTGTCGACACTGTCGACGGGACCGTAACAAAATCACCGTTAATTAATGCCGATTGCGGATCGAAGACGCATCACGCGATGCCGTTCTGCTCTCGTAAGCTATCGACGATCGTAAAGTCGGGGATAGATCCTGTTTAAGCAATTGCAATGTGCGATATTTCGACACTAAAAATTAACTATTGACTTATTCTAATTTATTTTATTTATTAGTAGATATTTATTAGTATTTATACATTATTGTTTTATTAGATTTTTATTAGTTTTGATAGAACCATATTTGATAGAATTATGGCTCTTATTATCTTATTACCTAATCTTTTCTAAATTTGTAAGCTTTTAAGCTTAATTCTATCTACTCTCTTCATTCCATTTACCATTACTCTACTCGACAAAGCCCTTTAGTAACTTGGATTACTTTGATTAATCATGTTTCATTTAAAGCTGCACATGAAATTTTGTTCCAACAGTTCCCTCTTTCTGCTTTCTCTCAAAAGATTTTAGATATTAATATAGGAACATCGTCTTTATTCTCTTTACTTATCTCTGTAACTAGTATAAATAACAAACAAATCTCTCTCATTGCCTTTTGTTTCTTGAAATCGTAATTGTATAAATTATATGCTGTTCGCCCCTTTTAATAGTCGCATTGTGTCTCATTCTTGGGCTTGTGATTCTAAATTCGTCACTGATGACTGCACGTTCTGACAATCGCGTGGTTTACCTGTGCGCTACAACGCTCATCTTTGCGAAAGTGTACCGGTTTTATGGTTGTAGAGATTGTAACGACAATTTTATGGAGTGAGTCGAGAAGGATAATAATTATTCTTTACTAATGGTAATCAGTACTGTTGGGCTTATCGAACGAAAGTACACGAATCAGTATGCGCATCAGTACAGCTGAAGATAAGATCGATTTGAAAGTTGCTTAATTATCTTCAGAATTTAAAGCCCTTTACGGTATTATGCACCACATGTATTACGATTTCTTTAATGCTGCTTTTTCTTTCGCTGCTTTCTTTCCATCAGATATAATTCTTTCGATATTTAATCATTATCTTGAATTTTGTTATAAATAATCGCGTTTTAATTTACATTATTTTAGAAGTCTTCTTTTAGTCTTTTAGCATTCAACTTTAAATATCTTTATATTTTGAAGTAAGATTTAGATATTATTCGCATTTCAAGTAGGAATCTCTCTTTCTCTCCTCTCTAGACGACAGTAAGAAGAAATCGATTCCGTTACATGTTCCGTGCCAAGCATCGCGTATAGTTTATAGATGTAGATATATAAATGCACTGAAACTATAAATTCACGCCGCTTATTCACTCTATCCCGTAAAGGCGCCATCGTAAAATCTCCCTTACAAAAGCCCGAAAGCTCATGTAGATCGAGATGATGACGACGATGCCTCGCGTCGTTCGTTTTATTGTTAGTGTCACGCGATGTTTGAATTGATTCGCGTCGAACGCGAATTCGTACGCGTACTCCGATTCCGCGACTGCTTGCTTGATCGCTCGCGTTCTATCGTCTTTATAGTTTGCTGAACGCGCGCGACATTTTACGATCAATTTGTAATCTCGAGGACGACTGCCATCGTCGAAACGACTCGATATCGATCGTCGTCTCGATCGTCTGAAATTAATGTGGTCGAAATAAATCGCTTTCGCATCGTAAATATATTCTACATGGTGTTTACAAATGATCGTCTGCACGATTGCCGATGGTGTTCTCTCTAATTGACTGTAAAACTTTGACAGTTTAGTCAAAAATTCGATTCTTTTATGTGATCAATATCTTTGGAAAGTCTTTACAACTGCTTTAAAACCTTTTAACACTATTGCAACTGTTTAATATCTATGCTAAAAGAATATCCATTCTAAAGTTTGAAAATAAAAAATTAACTTAAAAAACAGCTGTTTTGTCATAAAAAATCCTTGAGAAAAAATTCGTCATTGATATGGTAGATAAGAAATATAAAACATTGACTATGAAAAAAGCATGGTTTATTTCCAGACAAGCGATTTATTTTTGTAAAAAAATATGCTATAAGTATAACGTCTCGTTCACGAAAGGATGTATTTCTTTACTTTATACGAAAAATATGCTTGGCGTGAAATGCTACCGCGTCTCTTATGTTGAACTACAATTATATTTTATATGGATAACATTTAAAGGCTATATTGTTTTAACACATGAAATTGGTTATGTAAAGAGTACTAAATGATAAGAGCATTTCGTCGGGCCCCGAACTTCTCTTCGTTTTTAACTTAGCCACTTGGTTACGATAAGCTTCAGATTTGAGACCCACTCTGTATACGTGGCTTTCTTTGGCACCCGCGCCATTACTGGATAATCTCATTCCAACGACCATTTTGGCCAAATGGTACCGGAGGGGGACAACGGTATACTCTTTTCCGGAATAGCGGGCCGCACCCTAAAAACCGAGTGCCCCTCTTGTCTGTCGAAATAGCGAGGATGATCCGCTGAGATATCTACGGTCGACATAAAATCCGAAAAGGGCAGGGGGTTAAACGTAATGTAATTTAAATAAAAATCTGCGATATAGCCGTATAAAAAGAAAATCTTCAGAAAAGTTTATATATTTTTTTTAATTCTTACACATTGCGTGTTTATCGTGAATCTTAAAGTTTTGAAAACACTTTTTATCACTGAATAAAAAAGAAATAATGAAGAAAATTTTAAATAATTTTGATATTGCAAGTCGTCAAATGTACGAAAAATTGTAATTTATAATTCTGCGCACAAGAAATTAAATTAAATTGAATTAAATTATATTCTGAAAAAGAAAATTATAAGAAAATTATATTCTGTTGAACAACATTAATTTATTCAAGTTGCTGAAAAGTTAGATAACCGTCGCGTCAAATCTTTTAAATTTCATTGCACTTCGCATAAATAAGAGAGAGTTATAGTTTGAACGATACGCGGTGCTTCTTCTTCACAATCGCCAAACACACAATCATGGTAGCTTGCCTGTCATCGTCCTTCTTTTCTGTTACCGAAGTGATCGAGCGCGATATCGGATCGTACTGTAAGGGCTTTGCATCAAAATGGATGCGGATAAGCCGTACGGGCGGAGAAGTAAAGAGCAAATTATCCATTGACGACGAAGGTGGCAAGGGGACGAGGATGGAGGCGGGGAAGTCTTCCTCCTCTGGTCAATTATTCCGGATGAGGCCCTAAGGGCACTCCCGAAACGAGTTTCGGTCTTATCCTTTCTCCACGCTCGCATCGAAAGGAGTGCCGATATCGGGAGCTCCTTTTTTCTGTCGTCTCCTTGCTCGATCAAGGCTGATTAAAGTTAAATGATTGCCGATACCGATCGTTAACATTGATTTTAATAATATCATAGAATTTGTTTTACAACCGCAGACTTCAACAATCGATTATTTTATGCTTACTGCCTAAAATTATACAATCAATTTTACTTTGAATGAGTTTAATCTTTTAGAATAAAAATATGGATATGATAGGATATCATCTTGTGTTTTTAGTGATTACAATAAGTTCTGATATCAGTAATTAATTCGTAATCACGAGAAGCTATCTACTCTTAATTATTTATTCGAAAATTGTTCTTGTCGTGACAGTTTTATCAAGTTCTATTAATAACCTCTATTTTTAATTCTCAGATAATACATCATTAAAATTTTGCAGTAGACCATTCTATAGGTATACCTGACTGTTTTGCCCAGATGCATTGTTGCGTGCGTGAAATTGGTTGATGGTTCGATTGTTCTTTTATTTACTACACGTCGATTTGGTATCTACGGCTCATAAAGCGACACGTCGAGTGCGAAAGCTCGGACGATTGCTTGACGCGTGATCGAGCACTGTGTTATTGTTTAATGACCCGTATGCAGTTTAAGATCGCTATTGAATTCGAGCTTCGCTCGGCCCGATAAAGCTGATTTACGATGCTCTCGTAATAATTGCATCGCTAAACAGATCGCTATGTGTGTCAATTGAGAATAGACCTAAAAGCAAAGAGAAATGGCGCATTGCGTTATTGTATGATAATGCGGACAACATTATTATGTCGAAATAGAAATCGATAAACTCCATTAAGAGCCAATGCGATGAATCGTTCGTTAATTACGATAATTCTCTCGAATGATAAATGTGGAAACGTTTGGAATTCAGATCGCATCGTTCTCAAAATAAATGCCCCGAATAAATTCACCTCAATGCATCCCAAGACGAACGAGACGTCGGAACTTGCGTAAATGCGGTACGAAGATGTTTCTGGCCGGTTGCAGTTGAACAAAGGCAACACGAATTAGTTCGAAAACGAGGAAGAGTGAGTCGATACAACGGCCGAGGTACCTCATTGTTCTTTCGACTGGTCGTAATACCGGTGTCGGCGCCATTGTCGCGAAAGAAAATCGGCAGAACTTTCCTCAAAGTTCGGATTCTCTCTTTTTCCCGGCAGAAGAAAAGTCCCATTATTCGCTTTATAAAAGCCGTGTCGCGCTTCCCCGTCCGGTTCGCCATCGGTTACAAGGCTCGTGATCAATAACAAGTGATCAGCGCGAATAATAGGCGCCCGTCATACACTTTCTATCGATCTTATCGCGGGATAATACCGCTGCACTACAGTACATAACGTCATTGTAACACGACCTATAAATGATGACTAGTACCTGACTGATCAGATCGGACAATGGTCGAACGATGTGACATCTGTTTCGTCGCCGTTGATCGCCATCGTAGTGATATCCTCATCAGTTGAAAACCGGCGAGTAGAAAAGGCAGACATAGACAGACAGAACTTAAATGATGGTCTACTTCTCGCTCGCGTATCAATCATTTCTTCTTATATGTATAAATAATTTATTTAAATTAAATATAAGCTAAGCTACATTTTTACAACAAAAATATCTGTAATGCAATCTTTTTAAAATTTTTTTAATAACTAATCGAGCTATTGGATAATTCAATTATATGTATAATTCATAGTAACTTGTGCATTGATCGCGCAGAGACGAGCAAGGGAAATGCCGTATTTAGTTAAAGAGCTTATTCGCTTTTACAAATCATTGTACGATGAAGTACTGTGTACAGAAAACCGCATGGGAGTTATTCTTTCTTGTCAGGTCGCCACAAATTCTGTATATTACGAGAACGGTCGACGTTTTTGCGCGTGTACGTGCGCCGTTTCGCGGGCGTGATTAACGCTTTTTCGCGGCGTCGCCGTCGCCGGGCCATAGTTACAATGGTTCGCGACTGCAGTCGATGCAATTTCGCGGCGACGCGTAAATCGACCCGCGTTTCTGGTCCCCTGGAAGATAGTAGAGGATCGGACCACCGAGGAATCCGCGGCCGTTTAACAGGCACACAACGTCGTTTATATCGGCGTCGCCGACCGCGAACACGACATAAATCCTCGTCCTGCTTTTCCGCTTAATGCCAGCCGGCCGCCAGCTTGCGGGCAGATGCACATCGTTCGTTGCACGCGTGCATCGCTAATAACCGCCGATGTTGGTAGGAGGAGAGGAGAGGAGAGGGGAGGAGAGGTAAAGAGGTGCTAAGAGAAAGAAGAGACGAACTCGTGCAAGCGAGCGTGAATGAAGCGCATACATGCGTGCATACGTACGCTTTTTGCGGAGACTATCGATATTTATAATAGGTATACCAGAAGGAAGCAGCAACAAAATTTTTTAAATATATAATTGAAATTGTTTCGTATTTTTTGGATTATAATTTGATTTTGCGTTACCGAATAAAAGTAGAAATTATGGCACTCTCGTTCAAATTTACTAAATTGATTTTCAATAATGGACTAATGCCACTGTAAGTGCCGTTTTAGTCTGAAGATGATTTACATAGATTTACTCCAGTTTGGAAATAATGAGTCCGTTTTATCATTCTCTTATCGTTTTATCATTCACCGATCCTTCACTGATTGTTCCGCGATATAACACGGTTGATCTTCAATCGACCCGATTGGTGTTGCGATACTTTCGGTGACACGTTCTTTAAATATTGCACATGAAATTTGATGGGTTGCATTTATAGCGCAGTGTTGTGGCTATCCGTTTATAGTGTGTCTCTAAATTTACGATGCTTTCGCGCGGAATTGATCGGGATAAAAATAATCTAAGGACCGTCGTAAAAACTGGCGTGCTCAATCTCGCTCGATCAAATGTCGATATTGTATTCTCGTATCCTATCGATCGGCATCGTCATAACGCGGCGCCAGTTCTCCAGGAGCGGTGCGCCATTAATTCTCGACTCGAGAGACGTGTACCATGGCATACGTATTTCTCGAGCTAAGTACGTTGCGCAAGGTATTGACATAACGCGTGATAACAACACTGACTTGTCAGATTGACGCCTGAAAGCATCGGCGACAGGCAGCGCGACCGACCTTAATTAAAATAAATGCTTTTCTCGAGCCAGTTTTGCTACCGTCGTCTGTCGTTGCTTTAATTTACGGCTAGTCCATCTAAAGAGATTTTCGTCGTATCGAACAGGAAGTTGTATCGTAGAATCGCTCGTTTATAACAGAAAAGTGCCTCTATCGGCTGAACCGCATCTCAAATAATTTCCATATGCAATATCTAGATGCAGTTCCGGATATTTGCTTATCGTTCGTACGGAAGATAATATACTGCGCAGATGTTACGTGCAACTTTTATTATTTACACGAGTCCATCCAACATTATGACAAGCGGAATTCTTACATGCATGGGCTCGGCATTTTTTTAATAATATTAATTAACTCTCATATATGTACCTACTTTTGTAATTAAATTACTCAAATTAATTTCCATATTATGAAAATTAATTATTTGAATTACATTCAATTTAAGATGTTAATTTCGTTTGTCGTATTTTTATTTCACGTTACTAGTGCATTTTTAAATTATATTTTCTATGTTATTAATAAACTATATTTTGCTGGATATAGTGAGGCGTATATAATTATGTTATATAATTTTAACAAAATGATAGATAAAGCCTTTTATACTCGATATAACTTTTTTTTTTACAAAGCAAACGATTGAGTACGGTGCACGACGGAATGAGAAGCCAGCGATTAAACGAAATTTAAAATCGTAATGAAACTCTTAATTGCTCGTTAATGGAAACGTTCCCTCCACACGGTCGTCGGATTTTCGCGCGATCGACCGTGTCTGATGTTTTCCTCGTCGACCAGTGCGTTAATCGACCGTATTACAATTTTATGGCGCGGCTCTCCTTTGAAGACAGCCGCAGCTGCGGTCCGTCGAGAGATCGAATTGGCGTTCGCGGCCTGCATATGTCGCGTATGGACCATTGAGATATACGGTAGTGTGGTGGGCCTTTGATCAGAATTGTCAGGAAGCATTCGCGCGCCAAGGGAATGTTGTGCGGAGGAAATCGATATTCAGATTTCTCATAGCCCTCGACCTTTAACTTTGATGTTTTTTTTTACCTCAATTAATTTTGATAATTGTGTCTTCAAGATTCCAATTTAGGAGACACTGCTTCGTTATGAACTCGCTTTCTCATTTTCAAATTGATTTGACGTGTTATTTCTTCTTAATGTTATCTAATAATGTGGCATTATTGTCATCTAAAGCTATATATTAACTGTCATTGATTCAAAAACAAAAAAGAATGCAAGGTAAAAATAAATTATACATAAAGAAAAGTAAAAAACGCTGTAATATGCGTTGTGCGCGTAAATTCGTAAAGGGTTTACGTGAAGTTACGACGGAATGGGCAATGAATATACTTCACTGATCACGGGATAATAAAGTAAGACTAAAGATTTGTGTGTAGGCAAACGTTAGTTGCAACACTGAAATCGCTTAACGCTAAATCTTAAAGAATGGTTTAGTGGGTGGTACGTGACTGGTGTATAAATTGCTGTGTTTATTTTCTCGATTGTTGTTTTACAACGTGGACCATTGTACTGCATGATTAAAAAGCGTCGAGATGTATTGCGTCATATATTCTGCTGACTTGAACTGTACGTCTCGAACATATCGTATAAATATCGATAAAAATAAATAAATATCTTATAACGAAGTCCTTTAAAGAATTCCATGTTTTTTATATATTATTTAATTACATATCTTGACACAAATATGTCATCTATAGCACAGCGAAGAATTTTGATGATTTCGGTATTTCTCTTTTCCCGTGAAAAAACAACCAGTTTCCCCTATCGCAGTTTCGTTTATACACCCCTATAAAGGGGAACATCCCCATTGTTTGGAAACCACCGCCGTAACAGAGAGCAAACATATGCAAAATCAACATTCCAGCTTTTTATTTGCATAGCACACTAGTCGCGCAATAAATACATTTACATATCACGGTAACAAGATATTAAATCCCTCTTGCTTAAACATGGAATTTATAATTGCGTTCTAGTTTTTGGGAAATATTAAAATTATTCCTCGATATTGAGAGGGAATTAAAAATTTCTTTTGCAATATTACACAGCAGGGTTAAACGAATGCAATGCAGTAAACTAGATCAAAGTAATTTTTCTCTCGCGAAAGAGACCTTCCTTCGTGCTCGTTTGTTAAAGTCGAGAAATGATCGGCGACGAATGCGATTATTCGCATTATTAATCCTGTCGCCCGTTAATAGCTCGTTTCGCGCGTATAGAATTGCCTTCGCGATTTCGGGCGCGCAGCAGCAAGGAGGCGGTACGGGATTAACGGAGCTCGCCGCTCTCATGAATCGTAATTACTAATTAGACACGGACCGGCGAGCTTGCGGCGGTGGTGGTGCGAGCGGCGAATCCATCGGGACGTCGCTCGCCGAATGAAGTTACGCGAAAGCATCCCCGTGGAAACTCCATCCTATGTTTGGCATCGAGAGAGAAAGAGAATGCATCTGTTTCTCTCTTATTTCCTTCATCTCATCATCTTCTAGCATTCTCGTCTCGAGATCTTCCTCGTAAATAATCACCCGAAATTTGTTTGGTGTTAATGCACAAGAGAGTGCAAACTGCGTGCAAATCTTGTAATCGTGGGATGAGTCGTAATTATGCTCTAAGTAATATCTAACGAGAACGGTATATCAACTTATTTATTATGTAGCAGGGATAATAGATATTATAAAGTAAAACTTGAATGACAATGTACCAAAAAGATTAAAAGTTAAGATAATTTTGATAATAAATTTTTTGATAAAGATCTTTAAAAAAATGGAGAAGAAAAATTACGCTTTCCTGCAAATATTTTACATTTGATGGATTATATTTAATGTAATGTATTATCAATGATGCATAATAATTGTATTATTCATCATTGTATTGTTACTTTATTCATAATCTACGTTGCACCTATGAGAAAGCAGTTTAATATGTATACTCTGGAGGATCGTAACAAGATACATGTAATGGAGGTTTGTAAAGCCCTGCGAGAGAGATCGTTATCGGGCGTTAATGGCACGCAAAGTTTCGTCTAAGTAATCTCATGGTAAGCGACGAGACCGCATTGCAATTAAAGTTAAGATGCAGTCCCCCGTTGGTCAATAAACAGCAAACTTAATTCTTGCATGAGACGAATTTTTGATTATCCTCTTGCAATATATTGGATATTTTCGATACTATAACTTTTTTTCTTCTTCTATAGGCACAGACATTTAGAGAAAATTTAATATTATTTTATAACAATATTTAATTTGAAACTATTAAAATCATTTTTCTACTTTTACAGTTTTCGCAAATTAAAGAGCCACGCATCCAGAATCAGATACATTTGCACTCGGTAAACATAATTGTGACACTGTGATAGTTTTCGTCACAGTCTTACAGATGGTTTTCGTCATTAAAATTAATGATTGCAATAAATCCATAACCAAAAATGTTGAACATATTAAATTAATACCGCGTCACAAATGCATTAAGAGATAACCGCGAAACATCGCGTGTTATGCTCGCTGCATTGTTATCGCAATTACCTCCATTCTACGTCCCACAAAGAGCTCGAATGTAACAGTATCGCAGTGCGGAACGTCAATCTGACGTATTACAGTCCCTTACAACGCGGGCAGATTATCCTCACAGTGCAAAACGGACGAGCTCGAGGGGTTGTCGAGCGTCACGAGAGTGGCGTTCTGGTTAATTTGGCGAGTCGTCGCGGATGTGGATAATTCTGATAACAATGCTCTCGCGATTCCACCAGCGTAGCAGAAGAGAGACGTCGGTGGTCGTCGTCGCTTATCCGCGAACGGCAGTTAGGCAGTTAGCGAAGGAGAAAAGAGAGAGAGAGAGAGATGAAGAGAATGGGGACGAAGGGGAGAAGGAGTAGGTTGGCCGTCTCTGTAATTTGTAACGTCGGCCATTCGAGCGTGTAACTCTGTAATGACGAGTAACGATCCCGCCGCGAGTGCGCCCGCCGATTGCGTGGCGCAGCTGCACGACGCGCGGCAGATTACTCTGCGGCTCTGCGCTTGTATGTACCTTAGGTACCTTGAGTACCTTAGGGCGATCAGGTATGCGCATACTCGCGCGATCGTCCATCGAGAGAAGAACGAGAGAGCCCTTAATCCCAGAATGGTACCTACCGATCTTCGAATTACCTTACGAAGAAATCTGACGTCACGATCCAAGCTAGATAAGCTGACAAATATTGTGTTAATATTAAATTTCGAATAATTGAAATTATAAAAGAAATAGAATATGATAGATGTAAAGCAGAATGTAGAATATAGAGACAGAATATAAAATATACATATGTAATAAATAATATAGAAATAATCGAGACTGTTAGAACGGAATAAAATGTACATTTAATTCGATACACGATTTCGAATGAGAAATCAGATAGGAACAGAGGGCCATTAGCGATAAAGTGAAGAAAGGTGAGAGATGAATGCTAGGGGATATTCGGTTAACATAATGTAACTGAATCTGTCGCGTATAGTGCTCGAATTCGCATTACGCAAACTATATTACCACGATGTAATGTTTTCATTTGTCGGATTGCTTCGCATTTCCTGTATACATATATTCCGTAACGGGCAATATTATTGTTGGGGCACTATTGTATTGCTATTGCGCAATACTTAATAGGGATAATGAGATGCGCCTAAATTCGTTGTGTAATCCAGCCATGTTTAAGCTCAACTAGTTTAGCTGCAACTGCGAGGCCTGAGTTAGGCGACTCTCTCTCTCTCTCTCTCTCTCTCTCTCTCTCTCTCTCTCTCTCTCTCTCTCTCTCTCTCTCTCTCTCTCTCTCTCTCTCTCTCTCTCTCTCTCTCTCTCTCTCTCTCTCTCTCTCTCTCTATATATATATATATATATATATATATATATATATATATATATATATAGAGTATAATCTATAATATAGAGAGACAAAATTCAATTAATTACACAAATTGTGCATCCCGCCCTTAATGTACCATCGTCAGTGGGCATTAACCATCCTAAACTAAATTCTCCTTTCCTATCGTCCTAAGAGTTATCTTCGCCGTTCTTAGAGATATTTTAAATCCGCAAACGGGTGCTGTTTCGGAATCGTTTGTACGTCTTTGTATGGCCGCTAGATTCGTTTGTAGTTTTAAAGGGGTGATTGTACGGGAATTTCAAAATAAGATGAGTCGCATGGAAATATGCAATAAAAATCAGATTTTACGGTAAGAGTTATCTCCGCCGTTCTTAGAGATATTTTAAATCCGCAGACGGGTGCTGTTTCGGAATCGTTTGTACGTCTTTGTATGGCCGCTAGTTTCGTTTGTAGTTTTAAAGGGGTGATTGTACGGGAATTTCAAAATAAGATGAGTCGCATGGAAATATGCAATAAAAATCAGATTTTACGGTAAGAGTTATCTCCGCCGTTCTTAGAGATATTTTAAATCCGCAAACGGGTGCTGTTTCGGAATCGTTTGTACGTCTTTGTATGGCCGCTAGTTTCGTTTGTAGTTTTAAAGGGGTGATTGTACGGGAATTTCAAAATAAGATGAGTCGCATGGAAATATGCAATAAAAATCAGATTTTACGGTAAGAGTTATCTCCGCCGTTCTTAGAGATATTTTAAATCCGCAAACGGGTGCTGTTTCGGAATCGTTTGTACGTCTTTGTATGGCCGCTAGATTCGTTTGTAGTTTTAAAGGGGTGATTGTACGGGAATTTCAAAATAAGATGAGTCGCATGGAAATATGCAATAAAAACCAGATTTTACGGTAAGAGTTATCTCCGCCGTTCTTAGAGATATTTTAAATCCGCAGACGGGTGCTGTTTCGGAATCGTTTGTACGTCTTTGTATGGCCGCTAGATTCGTTTGTAGTTTTAAAAGGGTGATTGTACGGGAATTTCAAAATAAGATGAGTCGCATGGAAATATGCAATAAAAATCAGATTTTACGGTAAGAGTTATCTCCGCCGTTCTTTGAGATATTTTAAATCCGCAAACGGGTGCTGTTTCGGAATCGTTTGTACGTCTTTGTATGGCCGCTAGTTTCGTTTGTAGTTTTAAAGGGGTGATTGTACGGGAATTTCAAAATAAGATGAGTCGCATGGAAATATGCAATAAAAATCAGATTTTACGGTAAGAGTTATCTCCGCCGTTCTTTGAGATATTTTAAATCCGCAAACGGGTGCTGTTTCGGAATCGTTTGTACGTCTTTGTATGGCCGCTAGATTCGTTTGTAGTTTTAAAGGGGTGATTGTACGGGAATTTCAAAATAAGATGAGTCGCATGGAAATATGCAATAAAAATCAGATTTTACGGTAAGAGTTATCTCCGCCGTTCTTAGAGATATTTTAAATCCGCAGACGGGTGCTGTTTCGGAATCGTTTGTACGTCTTTGTATGGCCGCTAGTTTCGTTTGTAGTTTTAAAGGGGTGATTGTACGGGAATTTCAAAATAAGATGAGTCGCATGGAAATATGCAATAAAAATCAGATTTTACGGTAAGAGTTATCTCCGCCGTTCTTAGAGATATTTTAAATCTGCAAACGGGTGCTGTTTCGGAATCGTTTGTACGTCTTTGTATGGCCGCTAGTTTCGTTTGTAGTTTTAAAGGGGTGATTGTACGGGAATTTCAAAATAAGATGAGTCGCATGGAATTATGCAATAAAAATTAGATTTTACGGTAAGAGTTATCTCCGCCGTTCTTAGAGATATTTTAAATCCGCAAACGGGTGCTGTTTCGGAATCGTTTGTACGTCTTTGTATGGCCGCTAGTTTCGTTTGTAGTTTTAAATGGGTGCGTGTACAGAAATTTTCAAAATAAGATGAGTCGCATAAAAATATGCAATAAAAATCAGATTTTACGCAATGGTAAAGAGTCACGAGGTATTTGTCAATCTGTAATTACGCTATCACGTAAAGTTATTTCGGACCCTCGTGGAATCTGCGAGATTTTTTTTTATTTTTCCTTTTTCCATTTCTATTTGACGACGATATGTTTTACGTGTAATCGAAAGTAACAAATAAATCGTAGGATATGTCTCGTAAAAATATTATGTAGAAATATATCCGTTGACCAAGCAGAAAGCAGAACTTTTACGAGAGTCGCTATTTTGCCGAGCGAAAAATACGACTGTTAGGGTATATCATAATCCTCTTTGTCCCGGAATAGTTAGTCTATTTTCAACCGTGAGCATCATTGACCGCGGTACCAATGGCCCCGTAACCATTGAGGATACGCTGAGCGACTGTCGTACTAAAACTAGTCTGCTTGGTCATCCAAAGTGTTACCAATGGACCACACCGCATGTCCGACAAGCACGAGCACCAAGGGCACTCGATGGGCGCTTTTTTAGTCGCGTTTAAAAGGCTTATCGAATCACGACGACGAACGCGACCAGTTTTCGAGGTACGTAACGCCTTTTTCCAAGCCGGTCTCTTTCGATCGTCGTTACCATCGTCGGCGCGACTCGCCTCGAACAGACGGATAAAGCGGAGCAGTCCGCCCGGTGCATGCGTGGGATGGGAGGTAACCCACGCGGCTCTCTCACGCATCCGTATGCGTCCGGGCTCTCGTATCTGCGTGTACGAACGTAAGCGCGATCGGAGAGTGAGCGAGCGAGCAAGCGTAGAAAATTGTTCTCGATAAATTCGCCCCCGGCATGGGCGGTAGGCCGTTGTTGTTTCAATGGGCTCGTCGAATGTTTTCCCCCGAGAATGGAGGACGCGAACGGCGACGGGAACGTCCAGAACGCGTTCTCGCGCATCTCGGGAAATTCGACGGTATATGCGTAAAAATCGAAATTACATCCCGTCGACCTCCCACGCGCGATAAATCCACACGATTCGCGCCAGTCTCCTCTTTTTCGTTTCGCGTGACCGAGCGAGCAAATATCCGGGACAGTATCCCGCGAATCAGGATTTCGCAAGGCGTCTTATGAACCCTTTATCGGCGAATTTATTGCCATCTGGAGAATAAAGGAGTGGCATGGTCTTAAGGTTTCTCCCCGAACGTAAGTTTCGTAAAATGATCGCACAAAGGGTATCTCTCGATATTAATCTTTGTACTTAAGAATTTAGTCGCGTATACTACTTATAGTAAATGATTATGGATTCTGGTATAAATTACATGTAGCAATGAAGAAAGTACTTATTTGGTAATGAATCTTACTTTTAAACATTTTACTTATTTATAGGAATAGCATGTATTCAACTTTTTAACTTCGAAACAAATTTACATTTATACTTCAAAAAATTACTTTATCTGAAGCAAATTTGCCTCTAATTGCATTGTTCATAAATAATTATAAATAACTAATCCGCAATTATTTTGTTGCATAAGGATCGTTACTCGATCGGAATCGAAGTTGATACAAGGCTAATGCGGTGTAGTAAGATTACATAACTAAGCCTAGCTGAGCTCGAATTTTATTTTACTTCAACAATCGGAAGAATAATGATAACGTAAAAGTTTCAAGTATCAATCGGTGCGGTTCATTGGCATACCTAATTCTGTATCACGTGGTGCTCCGAGGATTCGAGAGTTATAATTATCTCCGGCAAAAAGCAGTCCCGCGGGAGAGCTATTGGGAGAGGCTGTCGCGTGAAATGCCACGTGCACGCCGGCGTGTGCGAGGGTCGCGCGATAATATCTCTTCATACATTATGCAGCTTTCCAAATAGTAATACGCGGCGCGATGAGGTCGCCGGTTTAATGCTATCGGACGGCCGCGACGATGGCTGAATATTACCTCGGACGGACTTCGTGGCTGTCAACCGGAAGCTTTCGCGGTTACAAATCTGATTTTCATTGCCGACGATGAGAACTCGCCGCATATAAATCTTACGCCACAATCGACTAGAGACTATGAATTATGAATAGCCGCTGTTACGCGCAGCTTACACGCCTACCTCGTAAACAACACGCGTTTGCAATTCTTTATTTCGTTGCGATACACAGGAAGAGTATTTGTATTATATTTCCAGTCTAAGATTTTACGGAATAATATAGCAACGACTATATCTTACGGACAGAATTTTGTAAAAGGGAATCAAATTTAAAAGTCATATAATCGCGGGCAAATAGGGGACTAGAGGATGAATCAAAATTTAAATTAAAAAATATTTTTTTGAACTATTAATTAGAAAATGCGAAATGAAGGATGAAACTGGCTTGAATTGGAAATTATTGTAAATACTCGGTGATTATATCGTTCGTCGTTCTTTCAAGCATCGCGCGTGATAAGTTCATCACTGGTGAGCAAAAGCAACGCACGTGGCAATTACGAGCATATGTTGCACCTCCGCGCTTAATTACGGGATTGCGCTTAATTGCTAGCTCGAGAAGACGATTAATCCGATCGCTAGAATCACTCCTGTCCGTCCGACGTAACACGCGGAATTCGCTACTCGCAAAGTGCGTTCGATTTATTCCGATACGCGGTTTCGTTAGATCCCAATAAGAGTGAAGGGAGAGAAAATTTCACCCGCGTCCACCTCGAGGAGAACGAATTTATAACCGACCTGGATAGAAGACGTTGCGAGGCGGACTCTGTCAACGGCGCAATGAGTCACGACTCGGGCCGCGAGTCGCCTATCGGCCTCGCCTAGAGTTATAGCGGGCACTCGACTATATGATTCAGCTGGTAATTACGTACCGCGATGCGCGAACCGCGACTCCGAAATAGATTTTCCGGAACGCGGAGAAACGCACCGCGCTTTCGTTCAGCGGTGCATCTCGCGGAGGAGTATCCTTAAAAGATGTCGAGTAAAATAGATAGAGACAAGAAAGAGAATGTCAATGTTTTTTGTTAAACTTACGCATTTTTCATGTATACACGTTAATTCGCTTTAACTGTCTTCATTTGCATAATGCAACGCTGCATGTCACGCGTACTCGCCGACCGTTGACCAAGTCATTGTCGCTTGTAAGTTAGCGAGTGCTGACAATCACCGGTAATCATTCGCTGATGCAAGACACTCCAAACCGGCCGTAGTTGTCGCTGTAACGGGTGTCTACGAGGGCTCGCGCTTGACCTCTTATAGTTCATTCACGGCGAAGTCGGTTGCGCGATTTTCGAATAACGATGCGGAAGGCGACGATGCGAATTAACTCGCACTCTGTTTAGCATGTCACAATCCTTTAGTCGTGGTAGCGATAAATTAATTGAAATGCTTAGGATAATATATGAAAATATAAGAATAGTTTTTTGAAATTATTTTATTACAATTTTTGATCGGTTACGTAAGACAAAACAGATTAATAATTCTCATTGTTGATTATAAAAATGTATAATCAGGAAAGTTATTGTTTGGAGAACCTTTGATTGTCTTGGGTTGAGAGTCACGTTTTTCAATCTTGAATTTCGAAAGCTCGAAATTAGCACGGCACCATAAGAAGTGCCAAGAGAATCTACGGGGGTACAGAGTTTCAATATTTTATTCAAATATCCTGCCTTCAAATACTTTGATTCGTCTTGTCATTTCAGAGAATCTTTTAAAACTGTCGATTCATCGACCGCGCGATATCCGGCTCGCGTTTATCAAGGTAAAATTGAAAGTCATGAGAGACGAGCGAAAGGAGTATAGGAAGATGATTCGCCCGCCCTTCGTTTCGCATTCCACCCTGTGCATCGAGCGAGAGATATTCGGTATTCGTGAGTGGCACATCCGGCCGGAAGTAGTTATCGTTCGAAGATCGGGCAAAGTGTTTTTCCAAGCGTTCCGCTTCCCTTCGCGATATTATATGTCTCGTCGTCGCGCAACGTCGCCGTGCCTTCAGCCTTTCACCTCTTCTCCTGCGAGGGTCGTTAAGACCGGAGACTGACGTGTCCTCGTGGCCTTCGCTTTTTCGAGTCCTGTTTGTCGACCCGGTTGTCCAGCATGCGATGGCAGGAAACATAGAAGACTTGAGCGCAACGAGAGAGCTGAGATAAGTGCTGTTGAGATAAACGCATGTGTGCATTGAAGATATTCTCTGTTATTATAAGTGAAATTTTAAGTGTCAATTCGTAAAATTTATTATTAATCCGCAGAGATTCTTGTATTTTAATTATTTAAAGCTTATTATTATACGGTCATTAAATAATTTAGGAAGAAAACGTGCTATGAAAAAGAAACATATAAATATTTCACAAGTTTTGGGGCTTAATTAATAATTTCTATTTACTCTCAATACTTCAAAATTTCAAATAGTTCAAATACATTTTTTCACTCTTTACATTACTTACAACAAGTTTCTTATCGTATATCCACATTTCTCGTCAGAAACTTTCCTCAATTTGTTCGAGAATCATTTTGAGCGATTAAATTCATTTGGATTTCAAATGTAGATTTTTCATCTACATTTGCATATAGCTGTAAATCAAGTTAATTGCGAAAATCGGTAATTATGCACCGCGTTCTGTCGCTGGTTCCCACCGACAAAGAAATTCGTTCTCACGGAGGCGGCTCGTTCCCCTCGGCTTCCTTCGTTCCGTCGTCGGTGGCGAGACTTTTGACCCAGAACGAGGAGGAGCAGCCGAGAAGCGTCCCGAGCTCGGGCACGAGGAAGCGGTAAATATAACGTCGTTTCAGCGGCGCGTGAAGTGTCCGGAGCGAGCGGGTGCCATCGTACGCGACCAGAAATAGTGGCCGAGCTGTGTGCAGGTGCATTCTGCGAGCGATGCGCGATGCGTCTGTTTACGCGGCTCCGCTGCTCTCTCGCTTCGTCCTTATTGCCCTCGAATTACTGGCGCAATATTTTCTTGCGACAAGACCACGAGATGGGGTTGTTATGAACTGTTTATTACGAACTTGTGGTGTACAATCAAGTACATGTGTTGTGTAAAAGAGAGAGAAAGAGAGAGACAACTATTTTTAATCGAATAAACAGTTAGAAGATTAATTAGAGTAAAATTAATTAAAGTAAAATTTATATCAACTTAATGATAAAGTAATTGATATTGAATCATAGAAAGCATCATTAATCACATTTATTAATTAGAAATATAAATGATTAAATTGCACAAATGAAAAATTACAATGTCCGTAAAATGTTTATATATTGAATACTGCATTCACATATAATTATTTCCTCGTAGCTGTTATTGAACTAGTTTTCTGCAATTGGGTGCATTTCATGATCTGACCTTTTAAGTGTGAATGTGGATTGCGCATTTATTAAATTCGAACTAAATGGGAATCGAAATTGTTTAAGTATATGATTGAATCTGTATATTATTTCAATCGGAATAGAATGTAGAAATACCTCTCTCTGCTGGATTTAAAAGCTTTCCACCAATCTCTTTTAGAGATATTCTGTTCTCCGAAAAAAAGCTTTCGAGCCTATCTGTATAGCTCGACGCGCGTTATAATTTCCATAATTCGAACATTTTCGTGAAGTGCGCGATCGCAGGTATGCATTTCGCTTCGTCTGTCGATTCAATCGAGGGAGGCGAATGAAAAAAGAAGCTGCGATATGGATAAACGCGTAAAAGGAAGGGAATTGTGAGAGTACGAGAGAAGGATGGATATGCCATTCCCTTTATAGCGAAGAGTGAAAGCCGTAGGGCGTTTTTTAATGTTCCACGTTTTATCGCGCGATCCGCGCTCGCAAAGCGCTTCCACCCTCCAGAACGCGGATTCGCACGAAATGTGCATTAAGGGCGCATCCCTATACTGCCTTTCCCGGTTGATAAAACCGCGAATGTCACCCCCGCTGAGAGAGAAAATGTGGATTTTAATAAACGGAATGGAAGTGCTCGCTGAAGATCGTTGTTCCTCGCCGTTCGATGTCCCCCTCCGTTTAAAATCGAACGTAAATTCGAGAGTAAGTGATAGTAACATGGAGATCGATCGACTCGATGATTAACTTCTTTTACTCTTATCAAGAGGCCAATAAATCGCGAATATGATATTTAACGGTGAGTTAAATAAATCTATCCTCCATGTTTTGTAAGGAACATAACTAATGCACTAAAACTAGGTGCAGCAATTAGTAACCTATAGAAACGAAATTGAAGTTTTTTTCGATAATTCCGTTGCGTATTACAAAAGAATTCAATATCAGATTAATATTAAAAATGTAATATTTAACAAAGCAATCGCAAATCCAGTATCTTTTTATACGAATTTGCGGAGAAAAAGGACACTCGAGAATTAATCTGCAAAAGGAATAAGAACATATGCTTTCACGTTCGTCGTCGTAATCGTACCTGCATCAGGGGTCAAAGGTTTCGCGCTCGTATAAGCCGATTATTTCATTTTTCGCTACCAGCCGGATGAGATCTCGTCGCCGCCGAGGGGTAATCAGCCTTCTATGAAATATTTCGAGGCCGTTAAGATCGCGTCTCACGGGAATTCTATGGGATTTCAGTGCGCACCCCTGAATGCGCGAACCCTGCTTCAAAACCATTCGATGGCCATTCGACATTCCGGCTTACGGCTCGTTCATAAGTAAACGCGTACAAATGGACAGTGAGGACAAAATCCGATTTCAAAGCACGAGAATTTAATAATTCCCGAGGTTTTACACGGGTTGGCAAATTGCGTCGATATTTGCGACAGTTACTTATACCGCGGACGATTCTGTAATGAATCGATGCAATTTTCTTCATTAATATTTGATAATTAATTTTTTCGAATTATTTATGAAATAGTTTATTAATTGCCTGCAACAATTACGGACAATTCCTTAATGAACGGTTTTGATACTGTTCTGTAAAATATTATTTTCGTAATATTGTAAATTTAATATAATTTCCAGATTATATAAGATAATAAATTTTGATATTTATCGTGTTACTAACAGCTTTCCCGATATAGACCAGCTTGAACGAAATTTTATATAAACAGAGTATTAATTGGTATATAGAATCTACATTTAGATAGTAATCGGATAACATTATTCTTGGAAATATATGTATTTTACAAGAAGACTATCATCGATAACGCGGATAAATAGTTTTAATTGCATTCTCGATCTGAACTCATTGAAATATTTTCTCGCGTTCTCTCGCAAAGATATCACACACGATAACATAACTCATGTGTTGAAAATAATTACGTGTCCTTCCCAACGTTCTCGTTAGCGAACTGCACGACGAGCGAACTGCAGCGACATATTACGAGTCGACGTGCCGTGCTCTCTGGCGCGGAGAAGGAATATAATGTTACAACGCGAAGACGAAGGGATCCGACGCTCGCTAATGCACGTGCACATCCGATACCGGCTTCGTCCAAGGAATATTCGCATGGCGGGTATACCGTTACCGGCTGGCTGCACCTAGGCCTATCGCGGATTACGTTATGCGGAGCGCGCACAGGAAGAAGGAGCGCTACGATTCCTTCGGTAAATTGCGCGTTTACCCTGTCATCCGAGTCCTCTCGGTCGTCGAAAATTTACGGTTGATTCTTGCACCCTTAAAACCGAGTCGCAATAAAATAGTCCTTATTGCTACGTTTCCTGAAAATAATTATCACTTGGGTGACTGTTTAAGTTATCTTTATTCGTTGAATTATATTTTGTTATCTTGAATTCGAGAAGAGATTCCGAACTTGAGAAATATTTAATCGAAGATTTCTTTTCTGCCCCACTTCCCCTCCCCTCTCTCTATGATGCTTATCTTTTATTTAAAAATTAATTAAACTTTTCTTATTAAATTAAGTCTAGCTAAGAAAATTTTAATTTGTAATTTAATCTAGAATTTGCACCACAATATACGAACTAATTGTAAGTGAGCAACGTAAGCGGCTCATTTAGAATTATAGCCACTCTCAAATTGTGACATCAACCGGCTTTCGCAACGAAATACAACGACTACGATCTCGTCGTTACGCGACTAGCATTTTTATTGTGGCGGTGATTTTATTTTTCTGTTAACTCTCTTTCAAAGGCGCCCGCTCCTTCCGTCGTTTTTATCCCCGCTACAGAATGACAGACACGGCGAGCGCGAAATAACTCATTCTCGGCCGACGCGTTTCCTGACGTCGCAAGACGTTACGTCGCGATTTTTACGACACGTAAAAGCGACTCCCGGTCGACAAATTAGGTTTCTCGAGCAAGAGAGCGTCTCTCGTGCGACTATATACGACGACGACGACGACGACACAACAATAACGACGATGACGACGACGACGACGACGTTGACGAAGTGTTGGATTTCAATTCGCAATAATGCGTTAAGTTCCGAGATTGCCCGATTCCTCACTGTTTTTCAAAGCTATCTCCTCTTTTTTTTTCTCAGTACCTTTCTCAGTTACGACTTAACGACCTAGCAATTGAGCGAAGTTACACGAGAGCGAATGGCGCCGCTGAAAAAGAGGATAAACGGCGTAGCTATAAGTGCCGCTGCACGTTTCGCGCGAGGTTGCTTTTCAGATGCATTCGCGCGGCTTTTACCGCGAGAAGAAAGAACGAGCAACATTTGTAGAAGAGATTTGAAAAGCTCGGAATTCTCTCCCCGCAATTCATTACGATTGACGCACTACGATGACTAGGTTCCGTGTAAAAACAAGAACATTTTTTTCTCGCTACTATTACACGCCCCGCTGCATTGTGCCTTGATTCTACGTAAATTATATTTCTCAAGCGAACTTTAAATGCAATTAAATTTTGTAAATTAGTGTTGTAAAAAAATTATATATCATAGGAAAAATTTTTGTTTGCTCCGTTAATAAGATATGTGTTGGTGCTAAAAGAGCAGTCTAAAAGTAAAGGCGAGACGCGATTTATAGATATTGAAACCATCGCTTATTCGCTTGAGGCAATGGAGAGGAAAATGAATTGCCGGACTTCCACGATCCTCTTTGTTCAACCGGCTAGAGAGAAGCTTTCGTCGAACATCAACAAATCGGTAAATCACGGGCGAGCGTCGACTTTTAGCCAGCGTGCACCGGGTGCAACGATCATCGGCAAGCGCGGTCCAGAGTGACTGCACGCAGAAATACTAAGGCGCGTGATTCTAAGTGTTCCATAATAGACTTTTCGGAAACAGGCGATTTTAGAATTTTAGCGAGGGTGATTCACTCACCCTTCATTCCGCGTAAGAATGCGAGGAAGAGGGTCAGCGAGATTTTGTTGCGTTTCCATACGGACGCAGCTGTCGCGCGACGGGTATGCGTGATGTGTGTCTTGCACAAACGATGTGTATATCGGGTGTTCAATTGAAGCGAATTTATTAACTCTCCTCCGTCTCATTTAAGCTTGATTACAAAATACGCCTCTTTCAAATAAATTGTCATTGCTGTGCAATAAGCTCGAGATTTGCAGCATAATTATACGTGAAAGATTAGGAAAAGATTTTTCAATTGTTCAAACGTGAACGATACAATCCCTGATTTATGAGAGTTTGCCTTTATTTTAACTTTAACTTAAAATATGTTTATCTATTAAAACCTTTATTTTAACTTAAACTTAAAATGTTTACCTATTAAAATTGACTCGACATTAGAAACGACTACGTTAGACATTCGTCGACATTCAACACCGGGTATCGAGAACGTCTTCTCACGCATACAGAGCAATAGGACTTCCTGGTTCTCAGAGCAATATGTGCACGCATTCGCGGACGAGCGTGAACACGCACGCATATATTCACGCCCGCGCATCCTCGTCGTTTCGAGCGCACGCCATGGAAAATCAAAGTCACCCGTGCTAGATATTTCATCGCCGACGTCTGAGCGGCTGCCAAGAGCTCCAAATGCAGCGGTCTGAGAGGATTTGCGAACGGAAGCGAGCGACCGGGGAGGAACAAAAAAACCATGTCGAGCGGATCCGCGTAAGCGGCGAGGCTGCGCGCGGCGACGCTTTGCGATCTATCGTCACAATCGGCAATTATCGTTACTTAAGTAATCCCTGCAAAGAACACGACACAGCTGAAATTGCTCTGAAAGTATAAAGATGTTAACACAAAATCCGAATAATGTCGAACCGCTTTAGCAATATTGATCTGCGGTGAAACATTATTAATGATTTATACGTAATTATTATTTTATATGAGTTGAATAATCTTTTCTCAACGTATTCCTGTTCCCGGAAATATAATGTACAATGAGATAAAGAATCAACTTGATTTCGAATAAAACTTACGAATGTGAGAATTTTGTCTCTATTGAGCTCATATATCTCGTAATCATTTCATTGCAATGTTCTCACGCATAACGATACATTTTCCACGGAACATAAAACTCCTAATTTTATTCTTACCTAATTTCATTCCACAGTCACCGCGCGTTCGTTATATATTTATCCTGTCAAATCATTATTCCATCGAACTCCGCGGTTGTGAATTATTCGCCCGACTTGTTAGCTCACGTCGAGGGTGCCAGAATCAACGTCGATATCCGGTCGATGGGCGGATGAAATATGAATATTGAAGTCGCAATGCACGCGTGAGCGAGGTACTGAGGTACATTATACGGAGAATCACGGCTCTTGCGCAACGCCACATTCCCCGGTCTTCGAACTTTTCATCTCGTGTGACACTCCCCGCTGCGAGAGCCGTGATTTCTCGTATTCGCGCGCGAAAGCGCATCTCGAACGAAAACCCCCTCGTTCGTATGAGATTTATGTGCGCGTGCCTAACGGACCTCTCTAATCGTTTATCAGCTGCCACGCGCGAATGTTAAATCGAGGCTCGTTCGGTTTCAATCGAGCAGGCGTGATTACGTTGTAAATCGAAATGGAAAGTGTGTAAAGAATATGAATAGTGTTTCTCTCTAGATGAGAAAGTGAAGGTTTTTGATCGATAAATATGAATTAACTAATTGTTTTTACAATTATGAATTGTGCTAGAAATAAGAATGCATATTCTAAATGTAACATGTAGTTTCAAACTTTTCCGTCTTACTTAAATTATATATAGTTTATATCTGTTATAATTAATTTATACATTATATTTAACTATCTTGAGGATTACTAGTATTCTGGAGTTGCATTCAATTTTTATTTATGAATCATAGGTCGCGTTTATCAAATCTTGTCACGAAATAGCGAGATTTAATAGATCTTCCATCGCGAAATAAATAAATTGACGAATCTTCAGAGAACGTTGAACTCTGATGGTGGACATAAAAGAGCTGTATCGACCGATCCATTAATTAACCATTGGCTTCCGAATACTAATTTAACTAATAATTCCGTCTATGTTTCAGGGCTTCCAGCGGCCGCGGACCCGATTCACCCCTCAGCTCGGATCTGGCACTTGACAAGCCTCGCCCCATACCATCCCCCAGGTAAATTCATCGATACTTCAGCACAATTACGCAATACGCTGATTAGTATAAGAAATAAGCATTATAAAAACTGTGAAAACAAAATCAACAAGAACATATTTTCAGTGTTAACATATCTTCTTCAACATTTCAATTACATATTTATCATATTATTTCAAATAATTCTTTTTCTTTCTTTTTCAATCGCCACCGTTATATAAAAGTAAATTTTTACGTTTGTGTGTGTATCCGTGCCCGTCAAAGGTATCACATTTAATCCGATACGATAAATGAATGTTTTCTCTCTTTCTCTCAAACTTGAAAGTTTTGCTTTTAAAGTAGCAATGGACTTCATTGATCCTACATTTTTTGTCGCCTCTCAACGAAAGTGGTACAGAAAAGAGAGAGAGAGAGAGAGAGAGAGAGAGTCGGGCATTTGCATATACGCATTTGCATACGCGTCGCGCAAAGAGACTTAAGGCTAGATGGATTTAAGCTTGAGAATAATCGTCGAAAGTGGAACGGTTCCTGCTCTGTAATCCTATCGTCGACCGCGCGACGCCGCTCCTCGGTGAGATTATTGACATTGATACGCAAATGCATCTGTCCGCGCAATATCGGTCACCCGCGTCTGCATTCGAGTATCAGATGTTGCCATACTGCAAAGAGAATTGCCAAGCAAATCGCCTTTGTCATAGCACTTATAAAGTCACTCTTTTCTGCTTGCACAACGCTAGAATGCACACTCGTCGATCCGGCATTGCCTATTCGCGCAAATTAATTGTGAAATTGAATTAGATAATGGAATGATAATATGATATAAACCATCCTGTTTATACGAAGTTATAAGAAGTTAAGAGACAAGTAGCGAATATTTGTTGTAGTACAATAATAAGAATAATATATTTTGATAGCGTAACATAGAAAATAATATTATTCAAAGTAAAAGACATATATAGAAAACACATAACGTAGATTTAATAATAGAATTAGTTAGAAAATTATATTATTTAAAGTGAGAGATATATTGGATATCGAAAATGCACGACATAGATTTAATAATGAACTTTTAATAATCAGATTTTAAGATTAAAATTTCAAATTACGCAGCCAACCAATATTTAATCGAACAATAACGTTTGATATTTTTCAAGTATTTTGTATTTTACATGAAAGGGAAAATTAAATATTATAATAATTAGGTACATGTTATTATTAGAAGCTCATTGATTTTCCGGCATAAGGCACCATCTACCGTCGAAGCGTTCTCCAGCGAGTTTTTACCCTCTGTTGCAGACAAATCCACCCCCTGTACGGGGAGAAAGCCGGCCTTTTGGGTTACTGCGACACGGTCGGTAACACGGAGAATTTTCCACCAGCCCCCAACATCGTTGTCGAGGGTGGCAGAATCGAATTCGTGCGCCCCTCGCAAGATGGCACAACGACACCCCGAAGAAACACCATGTCCAGAGCTTCGCAGACCTTCAACGAACAGCAGGAGAAGTCCGATCCCGCCAAGGTTTGATACATTGATTAGATTGCACATTTTGCTGCTTTATTGTTTTAATGTTTCGACAAAAAAGAAAGTCTTGAAACAATTGCGATAAAATGTAACGAATAATCTACGGCGATAATTCTTATATTATCTCTACAAAATTATTCTCTGTATCGTCTAAGTCTAAATTATCCATTATTTTGGTGCTTTTACTTTTAATATTCTCGTAAATTGTTGATTATCTTTATAAGACTTAATTATGTCTCTCTCGAGTGATCGAAGGTTCCTCGAGAGCAAGAGGCAGAAACTTTTAAGCCCTAATCACGAGCGTCGGGTCGAGCCGTAACAAGATTTGTCGGCGGCGATTTCTGTGTCCTGACAAATCAAATCTGTCCGACTCTTTGCGTCGGCTTTCTCTCTCTCTTGAAATACCCTCCTCACGTTCGCGTTCGATCTCGTGTCGTTCAACGCTCCGGTCACCAGTCGCGGACTCGCGGCTAACCCTTTACACCCTTCATGTTGTATTCATTCGACGTAATTGATTTCCTCGACAGACGGGGGTGACGTAGAATCTCCATAGTAAATTGGATCGCATCTTCTCTCTCTCTCTCTCTCTCTCTCTCTCTCTCTCTCTCTCTCTCCCTCTCTCTCTTTCTTTCTCTCTCTCTCTTTCTCTCTCGTTCGTCGTTAGGACATGAAAGAGAGGAGGATATTCGCTGTACGCGCCAATACGGCGATTACTTCGAAATTAACGATGTTTCGCGTGCTGCGTAACGTCGACAACGACGAGGACGACGACGGTAGACCTAACGAATTAATGAAATTCATTTAACCCTCCTCTCACGCGCGCACAGTGACTTTATAAGGCACGACAGATATTAAACTCTTTTAACGTCACGTGCAATCGCATTTGCATGCGTTTAATCGAGGCTTTTCCTTTTCTTTCTTCTTCTCAACAATGACAATAAGATTGTTTAAGCTATGAGAATCTTTTCGTGTTATTGAGTTCGAAGTGATCAATAGAACTTTTGCCGGATAAAGTTTGCTAGCATAAAAAGTGACAGGTATAAAGTACCCTTATTTCTTCCTTTATTAAATGTTTTTCGTCATATACGATATAACGATGAAAAGTAATTTGCGCGCAGAAATTTAAACGGTTTCGAGTCCATGAAATAAATTTTATTTGTGGATACATTAAACAATCTTCACGCACAGTTAACTTACCGTTATTGCATATAGAACTTCGCGTTCCGGTTCAATCGCCACGAAATACAATTTGCGTTTGAAACGCAATGTGCTTCCCTGAAAAATTGCTGAATGTAACAATTTTTATTTGTGATTTAATTTGCTCGATTTTGATTACCTCCTGACTGAAGCTTTTGACCAGAAATATTATCTCGCAAATTATCAGACACGAGACCCGAGACTCACCTTGATTGAGATTGATTTAAATTAAATGTTTAACAATTTTCCGGGGTGTACATATTCTACATTAACGTGAAATTTGGAATAGTTTAATAGTATTTATTGGAAAAAATCTTACGCTTTTTACCCTTTTATTTGCATTAATCTTATAAAGTATTTTACACATTTCGCGATAACGTAAGATAAGCTCCGAGAAAATTCCTCAGATTAATGATCTTTTCGGATCCACCTTTGGTTAGTGACATAGCAGCTTTTCTTTTGAAACTTGAAACATTTTTTTTCGAATAAGAACATTTAATTATATAGACATCATTCCATGAATTACGATTCAGAGGCTAAATGATGGAAAGATCTGTACACGAAATTCGATGACTTATATATCTCTTTACAAATATCTCTTTCAGTAGATCTACAAGATCACGTTGCCTCGCGATCGGAGCGATGCAGATGTATTCAACGTCCGATTAATGTGTCGAGATAGCCCTATATTATCTGCGTTTTCATTCCGCACGCCCGACATTAATTATTGCGTTAAACGTCATGTGTCCGCAGAACTCGTTACGTCAATTTTATCGTACGACTTATTAACGAAGCGGCGTAACGTTTTCCGACAGGCGCACAAAAGTGCGCGCGTTATTCATTCGGACAGCCGTGGAAGGTTTCCGACAATGCCGGCGGCCTTGAATGAGAGCTCGCCGAAAGAAGTTGTAGGAGCTATCAGTTATTGTGTCCGTTCCGCGTTTTCGACGATGAGCGGAGAGTTTTGGCTCGGCAACTTTTCCCATCCGACTACATCGATCTCCCCGCGAACTCTTTCGACTCTTCGGGGATCGATTTCGTTAAATTATCCGTAATTGGATTACCTGGAACGTGTTTTTGTTACAGATAAAGAAAGCAGTTAATACGTTAAAAATCACAAAGGTTTAATTTGAAAATTTTATGGTACGGTTATAATTCGAATTCTAATTTTAATTTGTGGTCGCTAGTCTCGTCACTGTTTGTTAAAGATACGATTAATTACGCTTTCACTGTTTGATCAAGATCGACACATTGACCTTCTTGACGGCGCAGAAAGATTAATTGGATTGGAAGAGTGGCGCCCGCCCTCAAAATTCGACAACTCGATTATGCAAATTTACGCGAGCAGCGTCGTCGACGCGGTTTCAAATTGGATCTCGGCTACGGGGATTTACGACACCTCGCTACTTTTGCCGAGATAATATTTTCGTCGTGGACAAAAATATTAACTTTCAATTTGCATCATAATACCGTTCGAAACAGGTTCGAATAATGAGCGGGACACCCGGTGAAAGGGTAAAAGTCGAAAAGTCGCGGCTTCGTCCGTGCGCGCGGCTCAACACGCGGGAGGTTCGCGTAGTCAGGTTAATATGCTAATTACTGCATTCAAACAGCGGAACTAATTGAATTAAGCGATGCAAAAAGTTTCCGCCTCAAAATTAGCATGAATTAGAGGAGCCGCGCTAGCTTACCGTCTTATCACGGTGGACAGCCATTCAGAGCGCGTACTGTCGACTCGCTCGGAAGCCATTTCACCGTAAAAATAATCATCTCCCTTTGCCATTCGAGAGCGACAGGAAGTGTTTCCGCACAGTTTCTATACATTATTCCACGAACCCTGGCATCTCTTGCGAGCGAAGTTTCAAACTGGAATTCCATTAAAAATTCCTTTCAGTATTAATTTAGTAATCAGGACGGTAAGTTGTCTGCTAAAAATTTATTTTATAGTCTTTCAATTTCGTTTTTCTCCCGTATGCTTTTCTCCATCGTCGAATATACTCGAGAATCTCTCACGACTTGACGAGAGATTCGACGACGACAAGTCTCGCCGATATGACATGCGTGACAAGCACCACGTCGAAGAAGATGGAAAAACGTGTCTCTCCCCTGTACCTATATTACCTTGGCACATTGTATGCGCGAGATCGGCGGGAAAAAGCCGCCTAGATGCCTGTATTCGGTGAAAACGATGGCGGGATTGGCAGGCCGGATCGACTCGACGCGGCGTCCCGTGAAACGAGAGGGATACACCGCGGCGATACGCGCGTCGTGTCAGGACACGCGTACGTTCTCTCCCTTCTGAAAACGCGCGGTTTTCCGTCGTGACGGACAGTCCCATATTGTATCCACCGCGGACGCGCGCTTTGAACGACAGCGACAATAGTAGTAGGCGTTGCCGGTTGCCGATACGCGAGAGCCGGCTCGTTTCGAGCCGACGAACGTGCCGAATAAAGGCCGGAATTTCGGCTGACGAGCACCGTCCGTGACTACTTCGCAGGGCCGCAACTGTCGTACGTCGAGACCACGCAGAAAATCCGATATTCGTGCTCCCTTTCCTCCGTGTTTTTTTTTCCCCCGAAAGGAACTGAAGACAGAGAAGAAAGGAATTTTTTAATTAAAATTTTATTTAAATATTGATTTAAATATTGCAATTATTATATAGATGCCTTGCAAAAAGGGGATACAAAACTTGGAATAGGATCGAGATTTTTGTCCCTTGCGAACAAAAGATAAGAAAAGAAATGCGAAAATACGTTCACGAATCAAAAGAAAGTAATACTGTGCTCATTACGTTTAAGGTATATGGTACAGTTATTTTATTTTACGATTTACAGTTTTTCTACTCGCTCCAACGAGTAAAGCCGGGAACACAATACAAAGGTATAGGCAATAGGAATAGGGAATAGGAACAGAATGCATTGATACACAGCTTCCGATTGGTTGAAAATCTATATTCTGTTGCTATTCTCTATTCCTATATTGCCTGTACCTTCGTATTGTGTTTCAGCCTTAACGTATTTAAGTGATACTAAGTGACAAGTTGCAGTTCGATTAGTAACTTTATCTTGATATTTAATATCTTTAGAGATAAATCGCATCGACGAACTTATTGTTAGTGTGCGTAAGAGATCTTCGTGGAATTTTCAGCTGCGTCGCTGTAACAACAGCACGCGCGTTCGCGTGAATGCACGCGCGGCGTCGCCGGCTTTATCGCATCGCGATGCCATTGTTTCGTCATGCAGCGATCATCGTTGCAAAAATATACGACGTCGCTATCGTTTTATCGCGCATGACGAACTGGAAGGGATGATTTAGGCACTCGAGATTTTATGCATTGAATTATTACCCGTGGTTGATTCATCGATTTCGAGTCTGTTAATATTATGCTCGCCTAAGAAGTTTAGCCAGTTAAACGTTCAGTGCGACAAGCGATGAAACTATCTTTTCAAGATGTTAATATTGGCAAGTCAGCGTCGATCAGATCACGTTACAGAGACTAGACATAGTGTCATCAGAGAGAAATATAACGCAGTTCGCGTTATATATCGTAATGAATATAATATCGATTCTCATTATTGGAATTCATAAATTATCGCAATATGTTTCTGGGTCAGCGCACATCTGGTAGCAGTTTCACCTCATTTCCATAGACTATAAATAATGCTACAATCATATGGCGCATTATTCATAATATTGAATGCGCGCGTGACGTCTTCAAAAGGCGGAAATATGCTCGGTCGTGTAATGCATCATTAATATCTCACCGCAGAAATCGCAGACTTATGCAATTACACCGCGCGAATGCAATTAGGAATCTCTAATCTCAAATCATATGATTCGCTACGTACGTGCTGCGTGAATTTCTGCATAATTAATATTTTAAGTAGGCATTTAAGAGACTCCCGCAGAGTGCACGGTTGAACATATGTACTTAACATGTATAAGAAATACTTTGTGCAATCTCGTGATGTAAAATAAGCAGTATGTAAAAGTAGCGTAGTAAATCGAACTAGAATTTTAGAAAAGTAAAAAAGACTTTTATTATAAATCGACGTATTGATTACTTGATGATACGGTAATAGTATAGATGCCGTTTTTGTGATGATTAGTGGAACGTTCTCGAGTATAAAAATTCTATACGCGCTATAAAATTACCTTATTATAGATAAGATAAAATCTCGAGTCCCTTTTACTAAGCACCAAAGATATATCACTGTCATTAAGTTATGATGGATGATACAGCTCTAACATCGAGGTAATATATTACTTGTATAGGTATCTCTAATTAATTATATAGGATATTCCATAAGCATGGAATTTTTCTTCATTTACAGATATTTTGATCAATTTAAAAGCGTCTTCCATTCAGTGAAAATTTTATGAAGAATTATAATTTATAACGCTGCTTTTTCTTTCCCAGCAATATAACTGTCTCGATAATTTGTCTAGAAAGAGACTTTCATAATCTTCTCACCTCGCAGTTAGCAAATTTTCTAAATTTTCTATGCAAATGTCAAAGATCATAAATATTTCATGCTCAAGAGAAGGGTTTAATTTTTGTAATTGTAGACGAGAGAAAGCACGAAAATTTCTGGACATTCCGACAAACCCACATTGCTTCTTTTATTGTATTTTATCACATAAGGCGAAACGAGTTAATTATTATAGAAATTATCAACTGAATAGATAGGATAGGGGCTTTGCGATGAGAAGCGAAACTTTATCGGCTCACTTTCCAATTAACGCGCGCGAAGTTCTTCGATTAATTAAAGTACAATGGAAAGTGTACGCGTGGCGCTTTTTCGTGTTTGTACGACTAAGGCCATTGTCCTCGTTAATTAGTACGGGAGGCACGTGCATAGTTGTCGAGAGTTTATTCGCGACTAATTATAAACCCCTAATTAGCTAGGTGCAGGCGCGAGACGTGCTCTTCTTGATAGCAGGCGATGTAATCGAGCGCGACGATTTTCTGGCGTTACCATCGTATCGCGATAACATCAAAGGCGAAATCGGCACGTCGCTTTTCCTCGGATTTATAACGATAAATTCAATGGTTTGAAAGTGCTATACAAATGCTGTCGCGATTTCGGAGCTCGCTCGAAAATCTCGAGGTGAATTAAGTTTCGGAAATGGCTCTCTGTTAAGTTTAAGATAAAATTTGCTGAAAATTTTACATGTTTGTATTTAAGAATTTGCTTGCTTTTAAATCTAAAAAATAAGATCTAAGAAATGGAAATATATGATCTATAAAAATAATTTCTGCTTAGGCAAAAGATTGATACACATTATATAAATACGCATTTGAAGTGTTGAATAGTAACATTTTATCGACCATGTTAATTTTAAGCTGAAGATACTGGGGTATTAATGCGTGCAGCAAGAAAATTGAAAACAGAGCAACAAATTAGCAACGATAAAACACTAAGTACCTGCATATGTTTCATTCGATTTATTATTTTATACGTTGTGCTGCGCCAGCTTAATAGTGGTAGATCCCAGACAACCTGTATGCGAAGTCGAGAGGTGTCGTCCAGCTGCTCAAGGACGTGCTGAAATATCAGCTTTAAGATGGACATTTACGCGGCACTCGTGCGTACCGCATGAACTCGCCGCGCCGGTCGTCGTTGCTATGCCCAGTCGTAACGCATAGTTATGCCTACGTTTATAACCCTTTAACCACCTGCAAGATCCGCGACTCGTAAATGCCGAGGACATCAAAGTGTTCCGCGTCGACGGATCCGAAAACTCGTCTCCGCGGGACGATAATTTGCGCGCGGATCGCGCCGTTATTTTTCACGTTCGCGCGTTTAATGTTCGCGCGTTAAACGCGACTCGACTCCGCCAGCGTCGATAGCCTTAGCTAATTAGCGATTCAGTTAGCGATTTCATCGCACAGCGCCGTGAGCGAGACTAGACGAAGAAAAGAGTTAACGACATCCGACAAGCTACTTGAACGAAGCAGCCAGCTCTTAGAGCGTGAGCTGTAATTAACATAATGTTGGAGCGTTAAGTTTAGGTAGACAAATTTGTCTTGGAAAAATGAAAAAATTGTAATCAAGATTATTATCGAAATATCTTCCTCTTCTCTTGTTTTTTTTTTGTTCGTAACGAAGCAAAATTGTTTCTTAATTTTACTTTAGTTCTTAATCACTTGAGTAATAATACATTCTTTTGCTTTTTAATTCTATTCTATAGAGCGAAGATTAGAATGCTATATTTGCTGTGTTTAAATAAAACGTTAGTAAAACTTATTGTTAGGGGTTTTAGAGTTAGAATATCTGACCTTTCCAAGTCGATAAAGTCAGCTTAGAACAGCTTGGCAATCACGCATTTTATTACAGATTGCAACTTAATTATAATGTCACAATGCGGGGTGCGAGTCGGAGAAGGCGTTGGATTTCGATCGCGATTAAAGATCACCGTATGGAGTAACGAACGGAACTGTACAGGATAATCAGACCGTTTACGAAAGCGTGGAAAATATATGATCCCGAGGAACAGATCTAATTATCCGTTGTATAACGGTCGGGCTAAAAATAACGTTGCATATACATATAGCGCACATAAATTTTCACGAGATCTGCTTCGCATATATCGCAACACTTTCATATCAAAGTCTTTTGTGATATTATTATATTGCAAATACTTGACGCGTACCGGATTGAATGCGACATAATTTGTTCCGTAGTCCACAACCAAAGCGGCTTTTTAATCAAATCTGTTTTCATGGCCGAAACGAACATTACGGTCCAACTCGATTATTTCTATTTTCTCGTTAATGACATCGGTGCATACAACGTTATTATCAGATTCAGTAAACAGTACGTCATGTTCAGACGTCGCGATATCGAGGATTTCACAATTAAAATCGTGGATGCGTACCGACGTAATCGGCGAACGGTCGGGCGATCGATTAAAAACAACAGCGCAGAGAATTACCTCCAATTATTTCGGTCCGGCCGAAATAACGGCGTTACGCGCCGCGCCGCGCCGCGCGGCGCCGGATTTTACGGGCGGAATTGTGTTGCGGCATCAGTTGCACATTCATCGTTACACTGGGGAATTTGAACGTCACGAAGCGCTTCCAATCTCGGTGTATCCAGAAACGTTGCTGTTTAAAAAACAGCTGCTTAATGTTTCTAATCATTCTTGGAACTGTATAGCTATCAATATTATTGCCCACAAACATTGACAATTTGTCTTATTATTACTCAACGAGAAGTTGTGTATGTGTACAATGAATAAAATAAATTTAATGAAATATATGCGGGTATTCTATCAGTGGAAACATATCAGTACCTTTTCGTTGTTAATTTGTTGCCTTATTTCTGATTTTTTTACTGCGCATGTTTCGTTAATAACGGTAGCTGCACAACGAAATCCGAATAAAAATTGATACATACAGATAGTTAAAAATGCGCAGGATGTTTCAAGGTTTTTTTCCTTACTTTTTTGGTCACATCTTTAATTATCAAGCGGTATAAAGGACCCTAATGACTAAAAGCCCGGATGCTGCGATTATTGACGAAACTTGTGGTCTCTAGGGTGTGTGAATGTCCGACCGACGAAATGCCATTTATCATACTTAGTGCAACGGCTTCTGATCTGAGCTAATATCCCGTGAAAAGCAGCCGCTCGAATGAAAGTTTGGAAATTAATTGGGATGAAAGGACGAGCTTTCTACGCAGAGTAGGAAGTCAGCTTAAGGGATTAGGTAATACCGAAACGGTGTAATTATTTGGTTATTATTGTTGGATCTCGTAAATAATATCTTTGTCGTGAGAAATTAACAAATATCTTCTGCCTATTCCAGCACAAATATTTAAAATTTGTTTTATAAAATATTGTAAATTCTTCTAATTACTTGTTATTCTTTCTTAAGAATTTTATTATTTTTAAAATGTGTGTTTCATGTGTGTAATAATGGTACAATAATCAACCCTGATTATAGATTCGCGTCGCAATTGACTACTGCAATTTCTGAATTAACATTATTCTTAAAGGAAACGAGAAATATATTTCTCAAACAATTTCTATCAAACAAGTCTGTGGAAACAAGAAGTCTTATTACATTTATCTATATTTTCTTCATCTCTGATTTTACGTAGAGTTGCGTTAAGTGTATTTCACGTTAAGGAATATATATATTCATTTAGGATATTAATAGCATCCTGCTCTGTATACATCTAGTCATTTCCGATCTATTTCGCGACGCAAGTATGCGGGTAGCGTACGTGCGAATGGCAGCTGTTAATTGGCTCATCTCATTTCCTGGAAACCGGTGTCACGTATAGATAGCCGATCTCAGAGGTAAAGCCGGGTGCCATCTCGGGATCGATACGACCCTGGAGAGGCCCAAGACGTATGTAGCCGATTGTGAGAGAGCAACTGCCTCGGGTCGCACAGGTGGTCGGCTAATAATAGCTCATATACATGTACGAGTACGCGAGCTAGTAGGTACCTAGCTGGCTGGCGTGTCTACGGAACGTGCGAGCTGTGTTTCACTTCGTTCAGCGAATGTTAATGCACGCAGTTAACGCGAGTTCGCGCGCAGCCCAGAAATTTTCATTATCCATTAATGGCAATATTAGTCAGTCTGGAAAGTTATCGTGCTTATTAGATATAGGCCTAGCGCGGAATAGCGATACTGTTCACGAACATAATAGAATAACGATAATGTTTTTATACGTGCCCGTCCTTTTTATCTATTTTTTCAAACAAAATTTTGTAATATTGAAGCTGCCCTAGAACTGGGCAACATTTTCCGTCTTTTAATTGACTAGTTTGATATTTTTACAGATTGTTATAGATGTTTCTTTTTTCTAATTTAATTTTCATTTTTGTTGTGTTTCTTTTGAAGAGATGGATGGGTGTTTTGAGTTTATTAATAAATCCCTCGCAGGGGCAAAATTGGAAAACCTATCCGAAGATACGCGTTTTCCCCGGTAAATTTCTGGCCGCCCTTTTTGCAATTACGGGACGGAATGCGTTTCGAGCACTTTGGCGTCCACTCGAATATAACGGCCGGTATATAGTTTGGCAGCAACAGACGTAATTACTCGACCCTTTGAGGTTTCGGACCCCTTGCCGATATTAGCAGGATCGTAAACTCGAATTGAAGCCCCGCTCGTGCCCTCGCTCTCGGTCCCTACTCGCATAACCGATGCAAACGAGGCTGTTTCCGATTGTTTGCCAAAAATTCCCATCGCGAAACTGCGAAGCCGCTATTAGCGCAATGCGCGTGGTATCGCGTGTCGCTGAAAATTTCCGAGCGTGAGATTCATGGAAAGCGCGCTGGTCGCTCGTGACGCGATCTATCAGCGGTATTACACGATAATTGCGGGATTACTTGCGGTCGTATTGTTGTTAGTCGTCGACCCCAAACCGCAAACTGCATAATTACGGAAACGAATGCTTAACGTAATCTCTTGTCGGTGAAAATAAAGCGACAACTCTGCTGGGAATAATTTGCAGGAAGTTTCTCAATGTATATAATAAATAAGATATTCTGAGTATTGCTCATTGATATTTTATATGCGAAGTAACATTGAAAAACTAGGGCGTATGATAAAAGAGAAACTAATACATTATCACATTTTACAATATTTTATTAAAACTTGATTTTCTCTACAGATTATACGCGAGACATTTATATTATTTTTATATTTACTTTTTTCACTACTTTACATGCTATTTTTGTTATTGCGAGCTAAATGGTCATACAGTTTTACAAAGCAAATAGTTTATCCAAGTGTGATACCACATAAAGTCAACCTAATTCAACTAATTAGTTGCCTTTCTGGGCTCCCATTCAGTTAATCGCGAACGTTTTCTTGGAGAATGCGAGAAACGGCGAGAGCTTCGCCAAATCGGAAGTGTTCTCCTTAAATGGCAAGACAAGGGATGCAAGAAAGTAACGTAAGACCTTCCTTTTCACAGGCAATCGACGGAAGACGTTTTCAAGCGCTTGGTGTATACAGAGTATGCAAGAACAAATGCGACTTTCATTCCTTAATTTAATCATCAACCTATTTTCGAAAAAAATTATAACTATATACCAGCATCTTCTTCACGAGCTTTTTGTGAATCCACCCTTTTTGATATTAAATATTTTATTGGCCAATCTACACGCTCATTAAGATTCTATTAAAGTAAAATACACTTGAAGAGATGCAAACAATTTTTTCTCTTTTAACAATCCCAGAAAGTATTGGTGTTTCGATATAACGTCGTTGGGAAACGATTGAGTCGAGATTAATCGAAAAATCCGCGGATGAAAGCAATGCCATTAGTTTCGCGACACCCCGCATGGGCTGCAGGAAGTCGGGAACCTGTTGCGGGTCGCACTTAGCACCTATTTTCACCGCGGTTCTCGAATTACCGCATATACCGATCGTAATCGATCAATGCGATTTTCCCGACTCGGTTCGCGGTTGATCATTCGGCCGGTTTGCGAAATAAACGAGCTCGCATTATAATACAACCATTATCCCTGATGATTAGTCACAGTCGTACAGATATGCCGATTATTTGGTTCAAGCTGTCCAAGTTGCGCAGGATTAACTTTGTTAGCGCTAATAATGTGAATATAAAATTAGTTATTTGTGCATAAATATTAAACGACAAGTTAAATTGATGTCATCGATCGTCGAGGGATTAAAATCGACTATCGTTTTAAAATACTATAATTATTTTAAGGCGATATATATATGTACCTTTCACATTATTCATTTATTTCTCTAAATATTGTAACGTATAACATGTTAATGCAATAATGTCACGAAATCCGATGTCATATGGTAATGCTAACTAAACAAAAGCCGCGATATATCTAATTTTGCGTGGTGTAATTGAAACATGTAAAATGACATAACGGCACATGCGAAACAGACGGAAGCGACAGGACGAAATATGTCCTGCAGATCCCGTTGAATCGTCCACATCTGCCTGACGATATTTCCTCGTTAGGCGTCTCCCTGGTGTAAAAAGCAGCAGATATCCGCTGGTTATTACCGGACACCCGGCAATCCTTCAGGACGTTAAGCAGGACGAGGGTGTACCGTAATTATTGTTAATTAACATTTATGGAGACACGTACAGGCTTTTTAGTATTTCTCGGTGGTGGACGAGCCGTCATCGTTATCGCAATCCATCATGAAGCCCACGATTTCTATCTATTAATTATAAAATATATTTGTTAGTGACGAAAAATTTCCACGGAATGTTAGGCTTGATATAACATTTGTCAAGGCGTATTAATTGCATGTTTACCTTGTTTAATCGAAAGTATATAACAATCAAGTTTCAGGAAAATTACTAGCCGAAAGATAAACGACGCGAAACGTTCGATAGACTGTGCGAAGCAGCCGCAGTGGCTGCAAAAACCGCGGTACCGATTAACAAGTATAACCGTCGACAAGTATACGCCTCGGGGAAGCGATCTTAATTACCGGCCTCTTGCTTTATCACGATCATCCGTTATCTCTCGACTACTAACACGACGTGAGTTCCACTTCCGTGGTAAGGTCCATCACGGTTTCGTTCTAAACAAGTCCCGCGTCGTCGTCGCCGCGGTAACTCGTTCTTGTCGAAAACAACGCGCCTTTGATCTTTCTCGCTTTCCCTCCTCCCTTCTCTCTCTCTCTCTCTCTCTCTCTCTCTCTCTCTCTCTCTCTCTCTCTCTCTCTCTCTCTCTCTCTCTCTTCTCATTGCCTCGCTTAAAACCGAACAGAGATAATCTCGAAGAGAGGTATACTCGACAAGGAACAATAGTCCCGGTCTGTTCGCGCGGTGACGACCCACACCCTTCTTTAGCACGAGATCAAAGATCGCGTTGGCATCAGCTCTCGTACTGTCGATGTTTTTTGCCAAAGCGGTGGGAGGGAGGTGGAAAAACCTTTCCTACGGATGAACCACGACGCCCTTTTGACCGGGCCACCGAATTTCCATAAATCCACCCTTGTCTCTTCCTCGTTTAACACCCCGTTTCCAATCCTCGTTGTTCCCGCGATGGAGGAGGCTGGAATTGACGAGGAAAGGTTTAAGTTAATACGTGGCCGGGGCGACGCGCGATTCACGTTAGGCGTGGATCTCCCTTCTCGAGAGGGAGACATCGATCCTTTCTCCTGTCGCGTCGAAGATGGAATATTTCTCTCGCAGTTGTCTAAGCTGTTAGGCCGATATAATGCCTGCTCCAACTGATTGAATTGAAAGGAGGTAAGCGAAGTTGCCTTTTTTGAATTAATCCTGGATTATTTTCATGTGCTTTAGATAATTAAATTTGATCGATTTACACAATTGAGCCTTATGAAATAACACTAAAAGAGTTTAGTAGATTTTCTAAATTAGGGTAGAAGATATTTACATATTGAATCCTAAGAAGAAAAAAGAGAAGTTTATTTGTTAAGAAAATTAAAAAAATATATACATTTTTGAATTAATAAAATATTTAATAAAATTACTAATAACGTCAAGTCATAATTAACTGTAAATAATGATTCTTCGATTATGTCTAACGGTCCTCAAATTATATTATAATTACATATCTTTTCTATTAACGTTCGACAAAGACGCTGCAAAGTTTTGCCTGAAGATTCCAAATTTTTATTTCACGTTTTTACGTTGCAATCATCAGTGATAGAAGCCAATCACCGTGAAATTGCATCGATCCCTTTGTACCTGTCACCTGCTTGTCACGATGACGAGCAATCAAATGTCGGCATTACGATCGCCTTTGATCTTCGATCGACGCTTTTAAAAATTTCGTTTCGCTCAAGCTGCAGTAGCGTTATCGATACCTTGTAAAGGGTATCGAAGCTTCAAACTAGCAGACAGGAAGCATCGATCGCGTCAGCCACCGGATGCATCGTACACCAGGAATCCCGCGATGCTTCGACTTTCTCGTCCTTGTCTCGTCATTCTCTCCTTTTCCTGCTTTTTCATCGTGCTCTCTTCGACGTCTCGTCGTACGCGCTGCAAACCGAGGGATTTACGGCCCGACACCCTCTGCCAGAATTCATTAGTCCGTCCCTGTCGTAGTGTGCTTCTAAAAAAGACACCAAAGAGATTTTAATTGGCTACTTGGGCGACCAGCCACGTTGGTACGCGTCGCGCGTCGCGACGCCCAACGAAGGCGCAATGGTGCCGCAGAAAAAATGGCTCGAACTGCCGGCGGCAATAATTCTACACATGCAACGTTACGCTGCATTGCACACGTTACAAGCGTTATTTTCTTCAATTTTCGCGAAACAATGTTTTGATTCGAAAATAACTTAATTCTTGGAGAAAAAGGATAGCAAAAAATTTAATTAAAATATAATTTACATAGACAGCTTAATTAACATGATAACTTAACTGACGCTTAATTTGGAAATTATTTGAAGAAAGAATTAATTAGAGATAGACAAATTAAGTTTATTAAAAAATTAATCTATATAGGATGATTTACTTATTAGATATCTTTATATTTATTATGACTTTAAAGACTATGAGATTGATTGAATAAGATTGATGAGAAAATTATACGATATAATACAATTTCACGTATTATTTGTAAAAAGATTGCGTCTTTCTCTTTTGTAGAGAGTTGTGTTAGTTAAAATTCTATTCACTGAAGCGGTTTTAAGCGCTCATCGCCTTTAATTTGATACACCGCCAATAATTAAATTTTCTCGTATTAAATTTCCTGCAAAAATGGCGATCTCCCAATGCGAAATACGCTATTTCATCACGCTCGTGTTACAATTGAAAGAACGTCGGAATATCGGTTTGCGAAGAGTGAGAGGCGGGAGAGAAGCGAACCAGAGGGTAGTTGAGGGGGTTGCGCAGAGTACAATCGCACAGCGTCGATGCATCGGCGTTTCGAAACGCATCGTCGCCCTCGCCATCGCCGTCATCGGGGCGTTTTGTGCGTCGCGAGAGGCGAGACAGGAACGTTATCGGACGTCGCCGTCGTCGTGCTTTCCTTCTTCTTCTCACTCCCTCGTCCTTATTCTTGTCACCCTCGTCACCCTTTCTGGACTTTCGACCGTAGCCATCCCCGCTGTCTTCCGTCGGGGGCCTAGTCACGCGCGACCACTGAGATAAGGCTCGCCATCATCGTCGACGACAAGGTCGAACAATGCCGCACGCTCGTGTCACGAAGAACGGCAGCGCAGGAGGAAGAGGAGGAGAAAGGGTAGAAGATTTCATCCCAGGATAAGACTGCCACGTGATGCGTCGCGCTAATAGTGCATTTCGGTCCTCTCATCTCCTCGCACGATTAGAGCACAATTTCCACTCGGTAGATTCTGCTGAATTCAGACGTTTCCCTTCGACTGGAGGAAGCAGACAGTGCAGTAACGAACCTCATCTCATTTTTTTAAGAACTCGAATAAAAAATTTAAGTCGAGACAATCTTATTTTAAAAGGTCCACTAAGTTGGGTGCTATTCCATCGGGCCCTTCATAGAACTATTTGCACGAAATTTATGCAATGAATCGTAAATCTCGTGAGTTTTAGGATTTAAATATTTTTTTAAAGATCTCCTAAATATTTTAAAGATTTTAAGTTGAATGTTTGAAACGTGTAACATCATAAAATTCAAAGAATTCAGAATCAGAAAAATATTTGATGTAAGGAGTTTAAAGTTGACTTACAAGGCAACGATTTTAACATACATATATAAAGGGTTATAAAACCTATCATCTGTAACACTCGAACACTCGATAATCCGGCCATCTTACAGAAGCCTAGAAATTTATTGGATTTTCTAAATCTTTCTCAATAGTCGGCTTTCCGAAACCCCTAGCTGGAACAAGAAGAAGAGTGCCTTCTTGCTCTGTGCGTGGGTTACGCGCGAGCGCCGCAGACGAAAAATTATGAAATATCCAAGGATTCGCGTTCACGAGCCGAGATTACGACCGACAAAAAGGGGCACCCGGGAGAGAAGCACTCTTCGAAGGGAAATCCGCGCTCTCGACGTTGTAATCTCTCCGATTCCATTACGGGCACCGTACACTCTCGCCGATTTCGACGGTGCTCTTCTCCGACGTGGTATCGGAATATAGCGCGATTTGTCAGGTTGACGGTACCTTTTTTCCCAAAGCTTTCAACGGCGCAGCCGTTTGTCCTTTGAGTCTCTCTCTCTCCGAGATTCTTCCTGGAATCTTATATATCCGCCAAATCGTTCTGATAACTCAGCGCGATTTCTTTTCCTCGTATAAAATCTTTGAACGATCTGTTTCTCATTAATGCAAAAATATTACCATTATAAGCTGATTGAAACAATATATTTATTAAGAAAATGTTAATTTGTATAGTTTGTCTTTGTTATAATTCTCATCTAATTATGTATCAATTTGATAGACTTTGATTTTAATTATTATTAATACTAACATGTTACTTTTTATGTTTCAGGTATGTAATGTCATACATTGTGCACTTGAATGCTGAAATATGTAAGTAAAATACCTGCTAAAATTAATGCAAAATAACAATTCTCGCCTGGTATGAAAATTACAACGCTGAATTTTGAAAAAGAAATTCTTTTTGTATTAATAATAATTTGTTTCGCGCATGTTTGACTATATTTCATTCACGCATATACGATATATACATATATGCACGTTTGTATTAATTATTTAAAAATCTAATCGATATAACATTTCCGTGATGTTTGCATTAATGCAGTAGTTTATAGAATGTCAACAATAATTTACATTTCTAATGAAACAGCAATCAGGAAATTCTGCGTTGCAGCTTTCTACCGTTGCAAATTTCGATATGCGAAGTAGCTGATGTAGCGTGGAGTCTAGACTGAACTATCGATTTCCGTTACTACTGATCTCGTTCGAGCACGTAGACGGCACTTAACGCACTTGTATCTGTCGACGTTGTCAAATAGAAAAAGATTGTACATTATATGGCACTATTGTTGAAAGGTATTATAAATCACGAATCTATAGGAGGTAACACGTCATTAATATTAAATTTGAGATTACGCTCTCTTAAATAAAATAGAACCACAACTATAAAGTACAATTATTACGAATATCAGCAACGTTTGAGATGCGATTTATTCGACAACATCGGTAGGATACTATAACGGCGCGGCGTCGTTACTGCAATCGATATGGCATTAACAATCGTTCTGTCTAAATGGGTCTTTATTCGGACACGTGTACGACGTGACGTGCTACCCACCGTCACACGGCGACGCGATAAATTCGCGTCGTTGGTCGTCGACAGTTTGCACACTCGGCATCGCCGATAACGCCGCATCGTGATTGACACACCGGGATAGAGCAGGTGGAGCGCGGAACTGGCGGATGAGTTATCGATTTTGCTCTCGATTGTACAGCCCCACATCGGTCGGTCCGACTCCGGTTTTGTATTGCTGCCATACCTCCTAAACCCCCTCATCGTCCGCTCCCGACGTCTAGCTCCTCCACACCATCGAAACCGCGTTCGCCATAACGCCACCACCGCGGCGAGTATTTTCCTAATGAATTTCCTGGCGACGATTGGCAGTCCGCCGCGGCAGATGGCATGCGTCGATATACCACAGAAAATAATAAAAAAATACTCACGCGAAATTAGCTCCAGCCGTCCCCGCGAGGGTGTCGAACAATCTGCAGCAGCGTTTTAATTCGCGGCTGTAATTCTTTATCAGTAATTACGTGCACAGGTGGCACACATTAATTAAAAAAATAATAACCGACGATGTGTTTAGTTGAACAAACTGCCGAAATTGTTTTGAATATCCATGCATGACGTATAATTAATAATTCTCATTTTATATTATTTAAAAAAAAGATAATTAAATTTTAAATTTTTATTTTACTTTGCAAAAAATCAACAGTTTATATAGGCTGTTTCTATAAAAAAATTCTATTTATATTAATTTAATATTAATTTAACACACACGATGCAAAATTAATTTCTTAAAAATCGTACGGATGACTATTTGAACACTAACTGGCTCAATTTAGTCTCGATCCGTGGAGGCGGATTTGCATCGTCGATTAGCAAGCGAGTTAGACCATTACGGAAGATTAATCGCGTCTAGGAAATTAATCACGAATTATTCTTCGATTAGGCAACGCTCGTTCTGTTAATCTTGGCACGAAAATGCGCCGCTGGCGTGTCGTGCGATAATCAGTTCAATTGAAACAGTCGAAAGATTAATGACCGCTTTGATGGGTGCGCAAACTTCCGACGGGATAACTTCGATGAACTTTTCAGTCGATTTTTACGAGCGATTAAAATCGACGTAATTTTTGTTAATGCAATTATCTTGACGCAAAAAATTTTTTTACTGAAAATTTTTTAGATATTTTGATTCTAGTAATTAGTTAACGATGGTGATATACAAATATCATCCGTATTTATTTTTAGATGGACATTTATTTCTACCAATTATTTTACCACACAAAATTGTTTGCCAAAAAGAGATCGAGGTGGCCTGGCTTACGTCCTTGATACACACGTGAATTCATCGAAGTTATGCCGGTTTTGGATTTTTATCCGCTCTATTTCCTCTTCATGCATCTATTCATTTAATTTATCAGAAGCGAATTAAATGAATCGCGCGTCCGCCAATCTTTACGGATCCATGTCGATGATTCGATCCCATGCGCGCTATTTGTCACTACTATCTCGGTGTTTGCTTTATTATCTCCGTAAAGCTACCGCATCGAATCTTGGACGGCCGGAATGAAGGATCATCGTCGTAGCGAGCCACGGAACTGACAACAAGACGGAGGAGCGGTGCTTGAAACATAGTGCTCACCCTCGCAAACGAGCGGATTTCGTGATCGCGCGCGGTGGCTCAACGATCTCGTATACATTGAAACGCTCATTTCGTTGGAGTAACGAAAGTAACTTCCGTGAGCCTTGCGGGAAGACATCGGGCAAGGGAAAGGCGAACCACGACATTCTTACCGCGATAAATCGTATCCGGACATTTTTGCTTTGTTAGCTTTCAGAATTGATTGCTATAAAATCTTCTTATTGACCATCAAAGTCATATATACGATACTTAACAATTTGCAGGCGTAATGAAAAGAATATCGAATTAAAATTGAGTACGCAAGAAAGTAGGATATATAATCAGATTATTTTTTTTACTGAAACTATTTTATTATATTTTTTTTTGATAATATTTTTTAGTACACAAATGTACCTACCTTTGTTTAACTCAAAATTATTAATTAAACTGAAATATAGTTGTCTCCGCAAAATGCTATAACTGAGATTCACATCCGTGCTCTCAGTTTTTAATGTCGATAATCGCACCTCGCTTTCTTCCTCTTTCCCTATACGGTACTCGTAAATCAATACACCTGGCCAGCGCCTGTGTGGCCGATCGTTTCGAAACAGCGAGGCTCATACTACAGTGCCGGGATGGCAATATCTTCCCAGAGGAGGGCTGGTACGTGAACTCACGGTAAGGCCGTTAGGGCAACATTAAAGCGACATTTCGAAGACTGCGAAGATTGTCCGCAGTTTCCAGTGTCGTGCTCTTCTTCTCTCTCTCTCTTTCTCTCTTCCTCGTTTTCTCCTGCTCGCGATACGCGCGTAATGTCGATCCTCTCGGGCGATCATTAAAGGATTTTACGATGCCGTAAAGTCCCAGATACTCGTCGACTGACCTTTTCTGAATGGGTAACACTTATTCGCCCGGCCACCCCTCTTGATAAGACAGATGCGTACTTCATAATACCTGTCGCCCGTGGCTGTCGAGCTCGCGAAACACAGCCGCAAAACTTTGGGTATCTAAGACCGAATCTTTTTGCTTCTAAAATCGCGTGTCTGTACGCAGTGTATTTTAAAACATAATTCTCTCGCGTCTTCGTATTTTCTCATTCGCCTTATTTATTTTATTATTCTTTATTACCTTATTTAATACCACTACTTTATTTTTACAATATTGTTATAGATTATTTCTATTAATATTATAGATTAGCATGTATTTTCTCTGATATCTCTTAGAAAGTTATTTTTCAATATCTTTGAAATATTTTTTTATTTTAGTGTAAATGTTTCTTACGAGAGAGAATTTGCAAGGAAGATCTGTTTTCGCTCTATTTCCTACAGACAAAATTGGTTCTACAAATTGATTTATTTTTCCAGTAAGGAACCATTACTCTTCACGTTGCACCATTAATTAGCAAATACTTCGTATGTCTGCGGGCAATTGCTCGTTCTCGTAATTTATCTAGTTTTACATACAAACTGTTAATACTGCCTCCGTGGTTATCGAACCATGTTTGCTTTAACTCTCAGCTTCACTCTCTCGAAGGATTTGGGAGGTTTCCCTTTGTAGTCCCTTAGGGAGCTAGAGAATTAATTATTTCATTGTTTGCTTGTGGATTTGATACATTATTACCAGCCTATTTGCATAAATTAGACACACGGAAAGAACGGTTTTGCTGAAGTATCTGAAAATTTAGCTAGATACAGATCTGAAAATAATTTTGTTGCACTATCAAAATAATTATGTAGAACACTCAAACTGATTGCTAAAATGTCAAAATTTTTTACAGCATTATTAACTTAAAGATATTTAAGGATACCTGCTCGATTCCAAACTCGAATCAAACTTTACTTCTCTAATTCGATGTTTCACAAACATCGTTCTTTTCCAATGCAATCAGCCTCACTAGTTAAAATTTGCTCTACGATCTTCACGGTCGACATCACCTTCTTCTCACACGTTCCCGTTTGATGAACTTTGATGAACCTGTGACCGTCATTTAATTACGCAATCGCTGATTGCGCCGGTCATTGTCCTTCTCTCTTTCTCTTTCAAGCGACGCGACGACGAGAAAGTTTCGGCAATAGCTTTCTCGTTTTGCCTTTTTTTTTCCGCGTGTTAATGAGAACTGGCAGCAGCGAAATACCGGAAAAACGTGTCGCTTCACGGCGTTAGGTAACTAACGAGACCGGTCGCGACGCACAAAGGGCATTATATCCACCGATATAGGTTCCAACGGATCAGACCCAGTGAATCTCATTCGGGGGTAGATTCGCCCTTTACCGGACAGTCCCATGTCTACACCATACTGCCCTCATCCTTCTATCTTCTATCGCCTCGTATCCACCTTCTCATTCTCTCGCTGTCTCTCTTTCTTTCTCTCTACCGCTTTCATGTGTACCTTGCAGTATTTCACTCGGCCAATTTAAACTGGTTATTCCGTCGGCGACACAGCAGCACCTGGTGCCTGGATGTCGGTACGCCAAAAACCAGCTGCGCTCGTCGGCCGTTGCGACACGACGTGCCAGTGATGCACGCGGATTACGGTGGTTTTTCCGCGGGGATCCTTAATGACACCGGTGACGGCCGGATGATGTATCGCCCGTATGTGCATGTCGCAAAATTCCGCGAGCACGGGCCGGGCACGATTGCGATCGCAAACATTGTCGCGAATATCGGAAGATCTATCTCTTCCACGTAACGGATTTTATTATCGGTCTTTTATCTGTTAGCTTTTCTTTATAACTGTTGAACTTTGCATCGGAATAACAGCGAGGGTAATTAGAGAGAAATTCCCGCGGAAGGATTACATTTTTTTCCCTTTGGATACTTCACAAATCACGAGAAACGACATCATCGCGCTTCGTTTGCGCTTAAGTCGCACTCCTCGACACTCCTCCGATCTCTCGGTAAAGCCTTTCGCGAGAATTTATCGAGGCGGAAAAGTGACTCGGCTGGCACGACACGCGATTAACGCGATCGCGAATGCTCGCTGAAGAGGCGGAAATGAGCCCCGACCGACCTCTTGAGCCTCGTTCGTAACGCGAAAGTGAGCGACCTCTTCTCACGCGACGACGAACGCTAAGATACTAGGTGTTTTATGACGGACTCTTGTGATTCGCGATCACAGAAAAGAAAAGAAAAATCATCGCACGAATCTCGAAGAGTTTTAGAAACGTATAACGTAGTATCTTTCAGAAATTTTTCTTGAATCGCGAAACGTAATAGTATGAAGAATAATAAAGAAATAAAACGTTAACAATTAAAAGTAGATAATAATTAAAAAGAGAGTTAAAAGAGTTTAAAAAATAGTACTTAAAAGTAGGATAGTAATTAAAAGACGATAATTAGAAAAAAATATTAAATAATTTTATTTTTTAACAATATCAATGATTTCCTTAAAAGACAACGCAGGAACTTCTAATTAATTAAAACTGTTACTACTCTACCATTTGATGAGAAAAAATGTAATATATTAAATGTACAGGTTTAATAAATCCATCTTTCATGTAGTAGGAACGTTTAATCATAAGAATCAATACGTGAATATATACGATGATGTATTTATAACATCGTGTAATTGCATCGTCTCAAAGGTGGTTGCGCATAGAAAATACATTTGTCAAATTTGATCCTCCCACGGGCAACGACCAGTTTTCCGCGATGCGGAAAAGGGCGGAAGAGATACTTTCCTCCAAGACCGCATCGGGACCGGTAACATTACTGGGGTTTAGGAACGTAATGGCCGCCCGGCCCTTCGTCCTGCTCATGGCAGGATGCGTAAATAATGACCGGGGTACCACGCGAGATCACATCCTTGCCTTCTCTTGCGTCATGATTTATCGAGTCGTAAAAAATCGCGTGGTTGCCTCTTGATATTCCGCCAAACCCCGGCAACGAGATCGAATGAGATTTCATTATTAGCAACGTCACATCCAAATACATTTTCGAGGTAAATCGAAGCTTGATGCAAAAATATATATTAGATATAAAAATATATCTAAGAATTATAACAAAAAGTCTATTTTTAAAGTCTATTTTCTCATAAATTAATTGACTGTTTTTTTTATTTATATTTTGATTTCACGCGTTTAATAAACTTCACGAATTTACAATTTTTTAAGCAATATGAAAGCTCATTTTCTTCTTTAATAGTCTTACTATATCTATATTTCATGTTATTTTTTCTATCATATTTGATTAATTATATGTACATACAAGTTTGATATAATAGCAATCTATATATCTGCATCAAGAAAGAAAAAGAGAAGAACGTTAAAACAAAGATACAGATATTTCTTTATGTTTATTTTTTTAAATTTTCTTTAACATATAATGTTAGCATAAACGAGCAAAGATATTAATAATATAAGCGACAGTTTGATTAAATTTTAATATAGGTACATGAAGATTTCCAATTAGTTTAGCTTTGCTTTTATCTCTAACTCAAGAATCCTCTCTGTGTCATCCAGGAAGAAAAGTAAACGGTGCTCAAATTTTGCTCGAAAGGACCGCCGCGTTATCCTGCGGTAGGTGCTTCTCGCGATTAAGCTCGTACGCGATCAGGATCCCAAGAGGTCCTCGTTACGCGGTTATAATACGCCGTTTTACGGGAAGCTCGTCGGAATGACGGTGAGGATGAGAGGATTTCGTTAAGTCCTTTGCGCACGAAATGGGTCGGTTATCCTTTTCACTCCGGGGACCGAGCTTTATTCTTTCACTCAGGCTCAGCGCAAAAGCGATTCTACCACGTGCTCCTTCCGAGAGAGCTTCTCCCTGTCATCTGCGGAGGAGAAAGTTAATCTGTTTGCGATTGTGTCAGAGAATTGTAAAAGCATGTCGGGAAGAAGAAAGGGAAAATAGATACAGTAAATATGAAATGGGATAGATATCGAATATATATTTTGCTCTAGGATATTCGTTTTTTGTTCAATAAGAAAAATTTAATTAAAATAATAGTATATATAGAGAAAGAAGTAAATAATAGCATGTTAAGAAAATATAAATTAAGGGGATGATGAGATGGAGGAGGGTATTAATTAAAACTACTGGATATATATACTTTATACAAGTATATATAGTATTTAATTTAATTAAACGTCTAAAAATTACATACAGTAATTTATAATTTAACAACGCGTAAAATTTTAAAGATTATTATTAACAAGGAAAAGAAAGCATCGCGATGAAAGTCCCATATCCTGTTTCTTATTCACATGATTTTTAGGACCTCGATTTCAACCGTAAACACCGTCAATTAAACAGCGGGCGGTCCCGTGGTAAGCTTCCTTTCGTACGACTTTTGGCATCCTCCGTTTTGGCCATAATTTTCAATTATATGCCCTATCCAGCATCCCGCATCGCAGCATAAAAAATCTCTAGTTTCATTAGTCTCACGAGATTGAACTGTACTCACTTACGTGAATTATTAACGATTAAATAATAACCGAATCAATCATCGTTATACTGTCGTAAATATCTAGATACTCATATTTTATTAATTATTCTGAATCGGTGGCCCGTATCGATGTGACATTTTTCACTCAAAATTAGCTGTATAATCCACTAGCAAAGTACTTCCTCTTGGGATTGCCTGCATACATATTAATGACGTAATAATTCGTGTACACGGCGGGGGGGGAGGAAAGGGCAAATCGCGGCGACGGCGGCTGATTCGGGAGCGGGGCAATTAATCGCCATGGCGCAGCGCGGCTGTATCGCAACGTGCTCGACCGAGCAATTAATTAGCTGTTTAATTTAGATCCTATCGGCGGAGGAGGTCGGTCTCGCTCGGCCGGCGGCGTTTCGATCGCCCACTTTATCCTCGCCGATACTGAGGGAATCGTTCTTCTCGCGCGAGAAGAAGAGCAACGGAGAGGAAAGAAAAAGCAAATATAGACTGAAGAGAAGAAAGGAAGAGGGAAAGAGATGTGGAGAGAAAACGAACTCCTTTCTTCGTTCAATCTCTCCTCTCCCTCTCACCTCGAGCCGGTATCTTCCTTCTTTCCGCTCCTTTTCTCTCTGTCGACAGAATGTTAATTACCACTCGTATGACTCTCGTATTCTCACCGCTCATCTCCTCTCAAAAATCCTCTCCTTCTATTTACGACGCCTTCGTGGCTGCTCATTTTTTCAGCGACAAGTTTAATTATGCCCGGCGGGTACCCCGTTTTATTCCCCCCCTTCTCTTTCACGCACTCGATTTCTTCGAGACGAGCGACGCCGTGACGATCTTTCCGGTGGTGATCGCGTCATCGTAATTAAAAACGGAAAACGCGTTGCGTTCATGCAATTCAGTTTTTAATTTCGTTTAAATAGAATATTCTTAAAAAGAAAAAGATTTTAGAAAGATTAATACATTATCCTTGATATTGAAAGAATATATTTATGAATAATATAGATTTAAGCTCATGAATTAAAGATTTCCAAACATATCGTGTTTTTTTCCATTAAATTGAAAATTTCTTTTTTCGGAAGAAAGAAAAAGAAATTTTAATCGGTGATTAGTGAGACGAGTATTAGATTAAACTAATGCAAAATGTACCTACTCCATATTTTATAATCGCTTGACAGATAACTGAGATAACACGGCGTTGCGTGAGATCTGCAATCCTCGCCTCGAACAGGCACTTCAGAATCGTCCGACAGAAATCGAGGCGATCCATTGTGCACGTAATGGCGCCGGGATGAGCTTTAATTGAAGCCGGTTCTGTGTAATTACCACTTTCGAGCGGGGCGAGCTCTCAATCTCCGATATCTCCGATATCGTTTCGATCTACTCGTGAACGAATAAAGTCGGAGAGTTCTTATCTTTCTCAATATCCACCGGATATTCCGTCTATGATGGATTATAGAAATAAGGCAACATGAAACATTCTTTTTATATTCGCAATCTTTGAATAGAATAAAAGCGATGGTAGCGTTACTTTCACATATATTTTTACGGATACATAAAATTGTTATCATAATTTTGAGAAGCATGCATATTTTTTTTTAATTACTTTAATCACTCATTTAAGAACTATTTTAGATAATGTCAGGAATATAATTATATTCAAATTAGTTGTGGAATTTAGAGAGACTATATATTTTACAATCAAATATTAGCATTTAGGAACGTGATATAAACATCACAATAATAATAGTAGATTCTCGTTCATCCTTCTTGATATTCTGTCTATTCAAGCGTCAAAATGATTAAGATCACGTGGTATAATCGATCACCTAATGATCATGCGATTGACACTGCAGGGTCATCAGATAGAGCTGTTTGTGACGAAGGGAATCTCGGTTTCACCCTCGATTAATCGGCACATTCGTCTCCGAAGATTTGATCTGCTGCGACCATTGACGCACGATCGACTTCGCCACAATCGGACTGCATCAATCATCGAGAATTCGCTATCGCAAAGATTCCTGCAAACATTACTTACTTTTCTTATCTTAACTTACATTAATATGAAAATTAAGTATTGGATTATACGAAAATTCAAATAAATATGTTATAGATATCAAATATTCATCGTTAATTTCAAAGAAATTTGCAATTTTTTTTATAATTAAATCGTGAGTATATAAACAATCCGTAAAATAACAGATCTTTTTTTTGCATTCTTCTCAGAATACTTTTGAGAACCGCTTTCCTCCCTCGGGATTGATTCGTATCGGTTCTCCGGCGATTATTAACTCGCGACAAGCTACAGCGATTCGCCCGCATTCCCACAAATCCCGCAAGCGATTTTTCATCGAACGGCTACCGAGATTTAACTCCGGCCATTAGAACGCGCGTCGCTAAATGCCGCCCATTATTTCTGCGTCGTCCTTAGGCCGAAGAACTTTTGTTCTCTGCCATTGATTCCGTTTCCTGCCACTCGAGAGAGAACGGTTCCATTTCGTTGTCGGAACGATGTCGGAGAGATGCTACGGCAACGCGATAAACGACGATGATTCCTGTTCGTGCGGCGAGATAATTCCTCCCGATCACGTGAGATGTTCTTTATTTGCTTGCTTGACGCTCGTAGGAAAGTAAGGAGACCAATTACAGGATAAATGAGACGCACGATCTTCTCAATTTGTTCATTAGCGGTGGTTGTTCTGATTTATTGACGCAAAAAAGTATCGTAGTATGAAGATCTTCTAAAGAAGCATATCTCTCTCGGTGCATAAAAATGCACATTAATTGTAATTAACTATTCTTACTATATATTATTTACAGTTTAAATCACGTGTAATTTGAAACCTAAGGTATCTACCGAATACTTTTTAACACAACGTTATTTGTTAACAGACCCGAATCTGATTTACTATATTTATAATAACAGATTATGGTATATACAATATTAAAATAGTAAATATTTCTAATTAAAATTTTAAGATAAAACGAGCTCTTTTATCTGAATTCATCAAGAGATATTTTATTGTTCCGCGTTTACATATTGTCTACGATGTAAGTCCAATCTCTCTCCATTAGCTATTTGCGTAAATACATATTTTACCGAGGAGTGCAGGAAGCTGATACGTAAACGCCGATCCGATCTTAAACGTCGACGTCCGTCATTTTGCGTCGGTCCTCGATGATCAGACTCCGCGCGATTTATCGATAAGTCCGCTAATAACATCCGAGAACCTGTATCGCTCCCCCGTTTCGTTTTTGCTAAATATAACCGGCACGTCTTGGGATCCCGTGCTAAGTCCATGAGAAATCTCTCTGATAACCATAAATTAGGCGCCGGTGTAAGCACGTGGCCGGTAGAACGGGTTAATATCGGCGAGGAAGCAGCAACAGCGGCGATAGGATCCTGCGGATCTTTAGGAGACCCGGAAAACACCGAGAACCGCCTCTTATAGACGAGGGACGATTAACATAAATAAAACGCGAAAACTATCTGGTGTGTTCTAAGTGCAGTAGCTTTCTCAATTTAGATTGATATAAGTTAGAGAAAATGTTGAAAAAAAAACAACAGAAAACCAGCAGGATTCATTATGAATTTATCATCCGGTATTATTGAAATAATATTAATCCAATGTTTTAAAATCGATAATATACTCGTAGAAGGATTTCTATAACGTTCGATTGTATTTAAATCGATTGCTTTTTTAACTTTATTCCTGAATTTTTTAAAAATATTTTAGCGATATAATTTTTATAAGTCTTCGTCATGCCAAATTGTCGCGTGAAAATCAAGAAGGAGAAGTTGAATTTCACCGCAAACGCATACCAAATGCACGAAGAAAGGATAAAAACGCGTAACAGATTGAGCACGTTCGTCGTATATTTTAACGTGAAATGCATATCGCTCTGAAAGTGCACCTGAGATCTTCCGGTTGTGCTTGCATAGCCGATAATGCGACCGCAATTTCCAGCGGCGTTGTCTCGTTGAAGAGTAAGTCCGACGATTTTCGTCAAATTATGCAAATGAGCAGCCTGCAGTCGTCCAAGTCCGAATTCGCGGATAATTGAAGGCGTGTTTGCGGAAAAACGAACGATCGACCGGCGCATTGGTGGCGTAAAGCCGAATCGTCTCATCAATTCTGTGGCTGATTTCTCGTCCAGCAAAACGCTTCCCATCTCATTTGAGACTTTCTCGTAAAATATGCTGAGATTTTCAATGATTCTGTTACTTTCTCAGAGAATTGTTCAGGCTTTATGACTAACATTTGTCGAAACGACGGCTAATTGCCGAAACAGGTATTTCGCATCGCTCATTGATACGAAGTAGGAATTGAAGCGCACGATAATTCTGCACGTTGTATCAGTGAGTGACAAATTATTTTTTGTTTTAATTTGAAGCGACGAATCCATGAAAATTATATTAATTACATGAAATGTAATATGCAGTATGTATCAAGTTCGAAATCGATTAAATTGATCAAACATCCCACAGATTCATTATTGTTTTAAAATGGATAGATTTTTTACGCGATATAATTAGTCAACTTTAATGATTTATAATTTATTATCTATTGTAATACGGACATTTTCATTTAGAGATAATTTCTGTTTAATCTCCAGATTATTAAAGCATTTTACAATAATGGTTGCGCGACGTCTCATTTTTTTTTTCCGTCTCATTTTATCAATTGTTCTGCACTTGATAAACATCCAATATATATAATCTATCGTTCAGAAGAACGTCTGAATCGGTATTCGTGGATTCCGCCCCAAAATGGATCATTCTCTCGATCCATTTTCTTGATCCTCGCTGATGAAAGCGGAATTAGCGATTTCTTAGAAAATTTATCTTCTCTTCAAGGGAGAAGAAAGCACAGTTCGTCCCGCGAGTTGTTAATTCGCGAACCGCTTTTTGCGGATTACCGTGTCGGGATTTCTTACCGGGATACTCCATTTAGTTGGCAATTAGAGTACACTGAAAGGAGGGTTAGGATCCCTCTTGGGGAAACGCAACGACTATTGCATCAACGAGAAGAGAATTTTATTCAAAAATCAAATTTTATACATATGTAAAATATTACTTTCAATGTTTAGGAAACCGTTTACTGTTATAATATTTCCGTATTATAGTTTATTCTTATATTTACATTAACACTTTACATGGCGAGTAATTTGTACTCATTAATACTTTATTTCTCTCTTTCTCTTTTCAACTACTTTTCGTCTTCTCGCGGTAAATTTCTTCGAATATTGGGAACCGCGGACGGATGTTTGTGTAAGAAAAATCGAAATAGACGGCTGGTCTTGAGTGGTTTTGCTAATTAAGGTTGCGAGATGCGTTATGCTTTTTCGATAATTCGAGAGATTGAAACGAGGTATAGCGGAACATTAAGGCTTTTTGCGACATCTCGTAAACTCATTGTGGCTCAGCTCGATTGTGGATTTATGATGGTCGCGATTCTGTTCGAACAATGAGATTATTTATATGATATTTCCATTGTTCTCTAAATACGTCTGCTATTAATTAAAGGTATAATATATAATTTTTAATTTCAATTGTATTCCTGAAATATCCTAAGACCAACACATTGCAGCTACAATTTCGTATGTGTATGGTCTTAGGATATTTCAGGAATACAATTGAAATTGAAAATTATATATTACCTTTAATTAATAGCAGACGTATTTAGAGAACAATGGATCCATTAAAGTTACTTTTGAAATAATATTATTAAATTTAGTAATTTATTTTATTGTGAAACTTACATTTAGAATAATTAATCAATATTGATTTTGAGATTGAGTGTTCGGAATTAAATTGAATTCTTTCACGTTTCTCGTCTGATTACGAGATCTAGAAGATAGCATCTCGTTAACATTGCAGCTGCAAAGCGATTAGGGGATTATCGATGGTGCTGTTCCGCGCGGACAAGACTGAGTATAAATCTCCGCTCCAAGCATCGTACGGTCCACCGGTCGTTTCAGGCTCTCTTCTCACAGGATATTTCTTGGAGAATATTTCTCGTATCTTCTGCGTATCGCGTCGTATAACCTGCGAAATATAATTGTGAGCTATTTAACGCTGTAGCCGTTTACAGGAAACAATTAAGCACGAGGCGATACACTCCCGTGAGTATTGCACGATGCAAGTGCATGGCGCTTATGTGTGTGCATCTCCGCGCGAGATTCTCTACAGGCAAGTCACGGGTCCGAAGTCATTAATCGCGTTATAGACGCCGCCAAAGCCAAGGTCTCCGCCGCCGGACCTTGCAAGGTCCCGCGGAAGTCCTTTCCTCCTCTCTCCTCCTTCTCTTCTCCCTTTCTCCTATCGTCTTCTCTCTTTCTCTTTCTCTCTCTCGCTTCGCGGTCTCTAAACTTTCCGGTCTCGATGCTAACGACATTTAATCCCGACACATGCGTGCGATACGCCGCGTCGCGAGAATCCCCGCTGAATGTGCAAGGTCGACTGGCGGTCTTTTTAACCCTGCCACCACTCGCGAAGGAAGAAACTTGGCGAAGGCATTGCAAACAAAAAATCATGACGATAACTTTAATGATAAGGTACACGTTAAGCGTGTAATAATGTCGCGAAGAAGATCGAGATAAGTAAAATGGAATATACTGTTATTAGAATAATTTTAAATTTATTTTTTCTTAATCTACGGCGCGGTATATGCACCTGACGTCTCATAATTCTCGCAAAAAAATGTTTAAATTTAAATTTTCGTACACGAAAAAATTTTATGTCAAAAATGGAAAAACTCGTTTAAATTACGGAATGTCGCATTCGGCGACACATGCAGAGTGTCGCAATTGGCGATTTAGTTGAACATGTATAAGTAATTGGTCGCCAGCTATGACGCCCAATTCGAGAATCTCATTCACGTTATCCATCTATCTATCTATCTATCTATCTATCTATTTGCTTCTCTTCTCATCGTGCACGGGTACGCGGATATAACCGCAGACAGAAGGAATGCCTAATGAGCCAGACATCTCACGTGGGAGCAATCATTTCCACGGGGACCGCTTATAAGGCCGCCGTCGGCGAGACGGTCGCACGTACAGAAAGGAAGGTGGAGGAGTGGGACAGGGGGCACAGACAGCGGAAAGAGAATCGTAATTCAGAGACGGGCGGAAGCTCTCGCGGCTGGTCCAGCCCCGAGACCCCGAGACCCCGAGATTTGAATGTAAAGCGGGCCCGAATGGCCGGCGATCAAGCCGCCTCCGAATTAACTTCGTTTCGCTAAATCCCGGGACTCGGCGAGGAGCCGCGTGTATTTGCTTCCTCTGTATACCCACACTCGCTCGCATTCCGCTTGTTCGCACACGCAAACGATAATGTCCGTCATAAACGTGGAATTTTAGATTTCGCGCATAATATCGTCTGGCAGAGCGCGAGCGCGCACTCGCCACGTATTTACTTTCTAATTTATTTATTTGCTGAAGGGGGTCTGTGTTATTCATGCTACAGAATTTTTCGATAAAACAGTTATAAACGCGATGCGGGTGCAAATAATACTATCCTTTTAACAATTGACTCTGCGATTTAATTATCGATGATTGCATTGTTTACACAGTTATTATTTGATGGAAATAATAGCTTTATTAATTTGAGGCAGTATCAACAGTAGATTTATATGGAGTAAACATTTAAAAATAATATTCATAAAAGCAATTATTTTATTTCGCGTGATTTGTGCTGGTGTTTTTGTAGAGCAATCTTTTTACAGAAAATTACACAACGATCCAGTTAAATGTGATTCAATCTAATTTACATAACAGATTTATTTTTAATTTTAGCAACTATAATTACACACGATTATATATTAATATGGTGTGCCGTTTATAATTTATATTATAATTAAAAATATTATTTTCTTTTTTCCTCTCTTTGGTTATATTTGCTGTCTTATTCAAAATTTTGCACCAAATTATCGTCTCTCTCACATTATAGTTATAATTTTTAACAAATTCTGTGTGATTTTACATTTTCGTTAAAGAAAGTAAAGAGTATTTTAAAGAAGTATCGAATAAAAAAATTGCAATAGAAAAATTCCCTGTTCCTGACGTTTCTTCATCTCTATCGATATGAGAGTCGATGCCGAGAAGCGTACCTGAACTATTGAACGAAATCAAGTCAAGCAAGAAGAACATTACGCGACAGACCGCGAAAACGCCTCGTCCGCAGTTTTTTCTGCCTTTTCTCGATTGCGTGTCCAACGTCCCCCACGATATCAAGAGCCTCGCGCTTGTCCGATAAATCCAGAAAACGAGCTGGCGCCGATGTACCAATTTTGCGATGAGAACGAACGATTTTAGCGCAAGCAATTATCCTACATCCTTAATGTCTACATCGCGAGTCCAATTCCCCAGAGATATTGCCGAGACGAGTAGCACTTACGTCGTCGCAGCGAATTTAGCAAAGCTCCGGCCTTCGATGTTACCGTAACGACGAGAAGCGAGAATTTGCGACGAGCTATAATTTTTTTTCCAGACAAAAAATTTTCTCAGGTACTTCGTAACGGATAATACAAGATCTTGGTACAACAATGCATTTGAATCAGCTCTTAAGATAATTCGAGGCTACCGTAACATAATAAAACATGGAGTACCTGATTTTACGTAGCATACGTAAAAATATATTTTTTTGAAATCTCGTTTGAAATGATGTAATGGTATAAGACTAGCTTTTTAGTTGCTTGCTCGAAAAATTTGCAATTATGCGATTATATCTTTATGATTACTATTGAAATTTAGGTATTGTAATAAAGAAATACCATTGCAAATATAGCCAAAAGAATTTTTGTCACAAACATATTACACAAAAATTAAATTTACTAGGTACTATAGATACGCGATTTCTAAATACATATATGTTTGTTTAATTTTCACATATTAGAAGATTTCATTTGCAAAATTTTTATAAGCCATCGTTTCCGGCTAACTTAATTGATAGTTGGCAAATTACACCGTGCTCAATTGAGTGATTGACTGACTGATCGCAAAAAACGTACCGCCTCAGGATGTGACGGTTGTTAGGTTGGGCGCGTCCAAGAAACTTTTAAAGAAGGGCTTGTTCGGAAATCAAAGGCGCGGATCACATTATTCGAACCTCTCTTTCAGCCTTTAAAGTACTCTTTCGATTTTTTCATGGAATATTTTAAATTACAGTTCTTAATAGTAGTAAAGACTTATATGTATATGAAGAACTTAATATATCTGGGAAAGATTGTTCCAATTTTAGAAACAAAGTTGTTCTTAATCTCAGCATGTTATTCCCGAGGGGGCATTTCTTTATTCAGAACTATATAAATAGCTTCGATCTTGACCGTGGTATGCAAACGATCATGGGATTAATCAAAGTGCAGCGACATATATAGGGACGTGTTCAGCGCTTATCTCGCGAGTTGCATTTTCTCCTTAATTTGTGTTGCTGTCGCGATTGCACTCACGCGCTCGCGCGAATACCTGCCTCGAGAGTATTGGCAGCTCGCGTCAAAATACGCTGGCACTCGAATCAATTGAGCGGCGAGAAAAAGCGGCGCGGCGTGGAGCGCAAACAGCCTCCGGGGCTTCGCTCGCCCGCGCCGGTGTTGTTGGCGACGTCAATTTGCACGACGCAGTTGCGTGCGTGTTGCCGCTTTGCCAATTACAAACCGCGACGTACTCGGCTTGACCGATCGGTTGAGGGAATCGTCGAGAGGACCGAGGTCGAGAATAATTCTCGAGAGGGATAGATAGAGGGAAAGAGAGTGAGTGAGACAGAGAAGGAAAGAAGACCCTCTTCGTCGAGTATTGCGTGATGCATATTCACGAGGAGTTCGCGGAACATCTTCTCTCGTGCACTCGTGCCAGGCTTATGCACCGAAGCCCTCGACTCTCGTGAAATATTCCGATAAATTCGCGACAGGGGGGATTCTTAAAATGCAAATGTGCGAATCTCGAATCTTTAATACCATAAATTTTGCTCAGAGATCAGAGCAGTCGATTAATAGATACGAGAATTATTCAGACGGGAACAAAGTCAAGTGTCACTTGGCTTGTCAAGTCATTGTGTCAATACCACAGTACTAATGATAATAAATATCAATACTTGTAGGTAATATTACCAGTGATTCAGCTATTAATCTAAATTTGCGCCTTATAATTGCTAAGAGAAGATCGCCTAAGAGAAGATCACCGAATTATTCAAACACCGAAGTATGTGAAACGCAGGCAACGCCTCCCAAACTTGCGATAAAGTCGCTTGGGCATCCAAGGAGGTATCCCCAGTCTTCGGTAATTTCCTAATAACCGATCGTAATACTCAGCGGTCTATTATCCACTCGTTAGGCCAAGTCCAAGTTTCGCCCCTCTCGCCGAGACGAGATATCCGGATCGCCGCGAGCCGTTTAAAGTGAGCGAGCGAGTGGAGACTATCGGCAATTACGAAGCGGGGCCGGTTATGTTGGGATGAAGAGATCATCGAAGACTGCGCCGAGGGATGGTGCATCGAGGTCAGCAGCAGAGAGTTCTCGAGGAAGTATCGGAGAGGCTGGTAGGAACCGTAACCTGTCTCGCAAATACGAAACTTGAAACGAAGCAGAAGGAAGAAAGAAAAAAAGAAGAGAGAAGCAGGAGAAGAGAGGAAATTTGGAGCATTGCGAATAGAAGGAAGGACGTAGAAAAGGATGAAAGCAGGGAGAAAAGGAAGAAGGGAAATGAAGAAAATAAGCAGAAAGAAGAAGATAGAAGAAAGAGGACGAGCAAGAAGAGAACGGATGGATAGATTGACTGAGCTATTCAAGAAGTGTAGAGATAATAGAGAGAATGTTTTTGTAAGGCTTTGAGAAGACCTTAAAAAGTTTCGCATTCTACGCAAACTATGAAATTATCTCTGTGCGTTTGTTTACATGACGTTCAAATGAAGTTGCTGTCTCATATAGACTACGAGCTATAAAACTATATATAAGCTATATATAAAGCGAATAAGTTTCTTATACCAATAATGAATTTCTTGCATAAGGCAAGTAAAAATGATATTTTTATTTCCAGGATACTCTATTATAGTTTGCATATAGCTTTATGCCCGTAAATTGTGCAAGTAATTTATTCAGTTTAGTAAATGCGGTTTTGTAGTTGTTTATACGTAGAGAATAACAGGTTCACAAGACGGCGGCGTCGTCAGCTACCTCCGCTTTCTCCACCCGCGGCTCGATTGCCAGTAATTTACGCGTTGCGTGGAACAAATAGTCGTCCTGGCGCAGGATAAGAACACATCCACCCGCCGGAATAACGCTCACGGCCGGACATTATCGTCGTCGACCGCTATCCTCCGCCTGGTCCTCTCCCTCCTTCTCTTCTCGTTTCTCTGGTTTCTCTCTATCTCGTCTCCACCCTCCTCTCTTTATCTCTTCCACGTGGTGGAAGACCACCGCGTAATTTCACGTTCGATCGGCCCTCAAGGACAAAAAGGGAGCAACGAGACGGACACGTGTAGATCGCATGGCGGAACATGCTTTCTCGTGGAAGCTTCCTCGAGGAAAAGCAGGAATGGTACGGCGAAACACTCATTTCCGAAATGGTTTAGGATATGAGCCGCTTTCTTACCTTCTCAGACAGACAGAACGCCGACAGAAATGACTATTGTAAGTTTCCAAGAGCTAGCTATTATCCGATTAATTTTCATTAAAATGGGAGAATGTACTACAAGGCAAGACGATTTCCTTTTTACTTTAAGTATTAAAAAGTAGATAATTATGACTCGATGTTTTTAATAAATCATCAAAAATACTAGAGATCTATAAAATTTAGGATCATTTAATTATAAAGAAATCAAAGAATTAATTGACTTATTGTTAGTAACTTATCGAAATATTCAACGCGTATTAATAGTCGGAAAACTTATATCCACAAATATCAAACTTTAAAAAGCTTCGAAGTAACAGAGAAACCAAGAAATTCAAGTTTACTGACATTTGTTAAAATTCTAAAAATTTACATAAATCGAGAAATTAAATTTTTAATTCGTGGTGAACTATACGTTATGACCTCTGCATCTTTGACTTCTGCATTCGCACATAGGAAGCTGCGACGTTCGTGCGAATGGACCGATAACGAGAGGCCCTCTCGCTCCTCGTGCTCGCGCGAAAGCGACGTATGATTTACCGTCTCTCGTGTGGCCACACTCGATTATCAACGAACAATTCTATCGCGGTGGCCGTGATTCATCGCGCTTGGTAGCGAGTACGGGTCATCGGCTCGTGAGATTCCCGAGCCGGTGGCCGAGGGTCGCTTATACCGTTCCAACGATATCCCGCACTCTTAAGAGCATAAATAGCTATCGATTCGAATGCACGCTCCGGAATGTCCCTGTTATTTGTAAATTGATGTGCAGAGAAGACATTGTTGCGTGGATTTTATCTTCTCCGCCTGGTTTTCTAAAATCTATATAATAATACTTTATTATCTCATGCAGAAATATATAAAATGATATCTTAAACAACATATAGATGTCGCAATGAACTTAATATTGATTTGTCTTGGCAAAATGACAAGACAATATTGAATTTGCATTCAATATTGAATATCTTAAAATGTTTGTTATATTTTTTATATAAAATAAAACATATACATAGTTAATAAGTTTTATTAATTCGAGAAGGCCCAAAGAAAATGCAATAAGCTAGGGATACTGATGGGACCGAGTATTTTTGCTGGAGCGAAAAATTGCAGGGGCGAGCAAGTCAACCATTTAATATTCTGTGGATTTAAAGATCCACAGGTATAATAAATACAATTCGACTTGAAATCGACTACTTTGGTCGCGCGGCAGCCGATGCGAAAAATAACGTCGTTGGAACGCGCGGACAAAGGAGGAGGAAGCGTAGGGGGAAATTTGCTTCGCAGACAGGCTCGATCGGGAGGGACTTAAAGTGAGGTTCTTTGTCTAGAGTAGAGCGAGAGTCTCAGATACTTTATAAACATAGGCTTTACTAACCCCGCGGGATTACGGGCTTTACCAATTTTCAAACCGTGTACCGTAAGTTGCAAGACAAACACGTAAGAAAAACAGACGAGGCCACGGAGAGGCTCGAGAGGTCCGTCCGTGTAAATCCTTACGTCAAATAGCCGAAAAGTACTATCTAATGTCGCCCTCTGGCCAGGGTGTCACATTCAACAATGTTGTATTTTCCGTCGCATCGAAATTAATGCAGTCACTTGAGCTTGAAATTTATAAAGTTATATTAATTGTAAAATTATAGATATAAAAAATTATTATATTATATTTTGAAAATAACGGTTAAACTCTCTTTAGCATAGGTATAAGGATTAAGCTTATCGAAATCATAATTGATAATAATAATAATAATTTAACAAGTTAATAATAACAAGATAATAAATTACTGACGAATTTTGTTCTTACGTGCATAAAGTTTAAAAAATAAAATTTTTAATCTTTTTGCTTATACGATACTACTGCTGTATGCAACAGAAATATTATTTTATTAAACCGCACACCGAATATCGTCATGCAAACAGAATTTGTTCGTTAAAATATTCGTCGAAATCGCAGCAAAATTTCACATTTTTGTGCCGTTCAGCGCCATAAAATCGCGCGTGTATCATCGATACGATAAGAACGAAAAACGGTGAGCGGGTCCCGGTCGGTCGGGATTCACGAAGGGATTCATCATCGTTGCTGCATGTTGCTGCAGCGAGCTCACGGCAAGCCGAATCCATCTGTTAGCCGATAATTGAAATTCTCCTTGCGCGGCGGCGGGCTTTCATTTTCCATCCGAGGTTGCCCTTTGTACGCTCCGCATCGAGGCTAAATCGCATCGATAAGCTGCCGGCGCAAGGTCGCTGCCCTTACTAGCCTAACATCACCGTGTAATCAATCCTTTGTCTACTCCCGCCGTGCATCGACATTCGACTTGGCGCGCGTATCCTCAGAAGTGCATCGACCGGCACGCAAACTACAGGCATCACACCGTACATCACGTCTTTCCGACGGAAAAAGAAGGTCGGAACTGCGAGAAGAGCAAAGCTGAAATTTTAAGGTGGTTGATATAACTAACCAAAAGCAAGCGAGATGAGTCGAAAAACTGCTCCAAATTTTACATATAGTTTCGCCTAAAAATCCTAAAAAATTAAAATTATCGATTACTAATTGGAAAAGCTTTGTGTCTTAAAAATATTTTTTATCTTTATTTTCTTGTTTATTTCGTAAAGAAGAGATTAATTTAAGATCAAGATAGGAAATGATAACGAATGGAAGAACGAAGTAAAAGATAATTGAGCTCGTAGAGTGATGCCAGGCTGCAATTATCTGTAATTGTGGACGGATTAATCTGATTAAACGATTCGCAATAGTATCCTATAGTTCTACCGGATAATAGATTAGGACAACCGGAACTGTACGATCCGCTCCAAGTGGTACTGGCAATGAATTGTGCGTGTTCTGCGAAATTTCATTTTGCTGATGAACCATTTACTGGTAATCGCGAAAAATAACAATAATCACTTATATTGAGATTATTTCTAAGAAAATATAACCGGACAATGATGATCATTTACGGTACTAATTATTAGGAAAAGTATAATCGAATAATTTGGTTATTTATTAGTATATTAATTTAATCTAAATCGTATTTTTCATAAATACATTGTAACATAGATTTTACAGCTTATCGCGACGTCAATCTTTGAATCTCGCTTTTATTTTTTCGTTTATTGTTTGTACCAAGTTGTAGATGCATTTGCATCGATAATCTCACATGGATTAAATGGACAAAGTTCGAAGCGATCAATGCCGCGACTGTCGATCGATCTCATAATCGATGGTATCCCGCAGGGGTGACTGATCCGCACAGTCATTTGGGCTTAGCGAACCCACGGACCTGAGCTCAACACACTGCGGACACTCACATACATTTACACATTATACATATTCATATATGCGTTTTCATGAATGATAGCGCATTAAATAGTTAGGAGAAATAGAAGCGAGATCTAATCTAATTAAGAAAAATAAGAGCCATACTTATATAGACATTTGATATAGATGCCATGCTAGCGAAAGCTAAAAAAAAATTCATTTCTCATTTATGTCTCTTAATTAAAAAAATAATAATCAGCGCGTGCACTTATCGCCGGCAATAAATAACACAATGTGCGTGAGTGCATCGTTGCATCGTTCACCTGCGCGTACGACACACGTGCGTGCAACGTGTCGAGAATTCACCTCCCGCGGAGTGCGGGCTTATTGTGTTCGCGGTTATCATGTCGTTGCAATTAATCGAGCCTGATTGCGAGACGGCGATACCATCGCGGCCGCGGTTCGCCGCGATTCGACTCGTTATCGCGCCGTGTTGCATCGCGCTGCATTGCGCTGCATCGCACTACACTATCGCGTCGCGTCGTCGTTTAGAAAGAGCAGCCTCACATAATCGTGCTAATTTCTCGATGCGGCTTATCTCTACCATTTCGCTTCGTGCGCTCAAAGCGAATTGAAGGTTTCTTCCTTGGAAGAGAATTACCTCGCCAGAAATTCATTACCGACCGCTTGATTAAAAAAATTTCACCCCGCTTTAGAGCATTACGAATAATTTGATGCGAGGTAAAGGTGAAATTATAGGTTTTAAGCTTTAAATTTATTCCTTAATAACAAGTTAGAAGTAAAACCTATTTTAATTTACCTCACTATTAATTAAGAATTAATATCTCGATGTCTCAGTTTAATATGATTATCAAATTCTCCATTATTCTTTTCGTAACATTCGATATGATTTGAACGAGATCCAATCTTCAAAATGCATAAATGCATTTCAATATATTACAAATATTTATTACATAGCTACCGTATCAATTTAAAGCAAACATATTTTCCGACACGATCACTCGCGGGTTAAAGACCGATCTCAGCTCTTACTTGATCGTCGCTTTTATTCGCCTTCGCTTACAGATACGCACTTCCGGCTAAAACCGCGCGTTCCGCACAACACGATACGCCACTATATCATCGCTAACGAACGATCGCATAAATCCTCCTTCTCGCGTCCGAAATCAGCCAGCGCCGAGAGTGCTTCGCCTGTCGCGCGAATCGCGCCCTTACAAATGCAAATGTAATTCGACGGCTTGCAAACGCTTTTGATTATTTATGATGTTCGTTCTCTCGCGTCTTCTTAACACCACTATAATAGCCATTAAGATGCAACCGTGCTTCCCCACGGCGTGTCAGATTACACGTAACAGCAAAAATAAATTCTCTTGCGTAATTCACGGTGAGTTATATTAGATTGCATTAAGTATCAAGTTTACCAAGAGGCGTTATGGGGGTCGAAATATTTCTGCATAACGCGAGTTCTTCGTGGATCATCAATGATCCACACGTTAAGGATGATTTTGGTGCTTTCTCGTAAAGCGGAATATGAACTGATGTGCCCGCGCATTAATCGCGTTATCTACTTATTCGCTTCTCCCTTCGTTCTGACTCTCTCTATCTCTCTCTCTCTCTTTCTCTCTCGTTTTCTCGCTTTCACGGCTCAACGGCGCCGGTAATTCATTTTGCACCAGCCACCTTGAAGAGGCATCGACGACCCTTTCGCAGCCGCCCGAGCACTTTCACGAACGTGGGGCCATTATCCGGGCCGGCCAGCCGCGTCTGTTTAACATAAGCCAGAACGCCGAATCGTGCTCGTCGTTAACCCTCACGACCGCTGGCAAATCTGGTGTTCATCCTGGCACAAGTAGCATTACATAATTTCGTTTTTAACTATTACTCGTTGTATTGCGAAATAACAGCAAATCGATAGCAGATAACGTAGTAAAGTCCAAAAGTTTCCGGTCCAATGAAAAAAATGATGTAATAAAGCGATTATTTTTATTTTTTATTATAAAAAATAATTACTTTTACTTTCAAAATTGAAGTCCGATTTGCCTAGAAAATTTGCGTATCAATTTTTTTATTACTACGCATATTATATATTGAAACTTGTATATCTACGTATTAATTCTATGTTGTTTTATTACATTGATATAATATTGCATTTCCTCTTCATAAAATAGAAAGTTCAGATAGGCGTAAAGCAGAACTTGAAAGCAGTACTTGAACAAGTTTTAATTATAACGAAAGTCTTTTATTCAAGAAAAGATTTGAAAACTAGATTTGTATACATTTTTATCTCGATCGTATAAATTACCTTCAGGGAAACCCAATTATCATTATGGTCCGTAGAAAAAGCGCAGAGAGTATAAGCAGCGCAAAACATCACGCGGTTTTCAAACCAGCGGTGAATTTACGAGTCGCCATGTACTCGCGAGGTAGTAGAAGCGGTTAATGCTATTAGCCCGTTTTTCCGCTGCAGGTGGTCGTACGCGGCACCGCGTCGCGGTCATCTTTACGAACGATAATGAACCGTCTAGCGAGAAATTTCGTGAAATGCGCTGGATCGCCGTAGTCTATTTTGCGAAATATTTTCCGCTCGGATTGTTGAGTCCTGAACTAACCGAGTCACGAAACACAGAAACTCGCTTCCAACATTCGACCATAAAATACCACCGTATTATCTCCGCGGTCTTGCAAATTCCTGCAGCCTTCTCTCTTGTTGCATTTTATATCGCCGAATTATGATTTTTATTTGAAAAAACCGACATAAGTCAAATAATTTAATTAATTTAAATTATTTAATTAATGAGGCCAAATTGTTTTCAAAGTTCCTGATGGATATCTTTTTATTTTTATTTTGTTAGAGAAAAAGAGAGAGAAAGAGAAAGAGAGATTATTATATTTCAACATATATATTATATATATCATATTGAGCTGGAAAGATTAGCTTTAGAGTTAAAATTGTCATCACAGTTAAGAGATATCTCGAAAACTCGTTAGAACTCGACAGGAGCTTATCAACCGACGTGATTACTGTCGTCTTTTTAGCAGAACAATAAACGAGCTATGATGTGACACGCGCGCGCCGTCGCAGCTGTCGTCTCTCAAAAATTAGATTGCGTGTCCGCCGACGATAGGCGGATAGACGGGACCCTTTTCGCGAAACGACTTCGTAACGACTTCGAGGCCTCGTTTCGCGCTCCTGATTCGCGCGAGCTAATAAAATCAGCGAGGCCGCTCCGCGCAACGACGACGATTAACACGAGCATAATTGGGAACAACGCTTTAAACGAAGTTGTCATCCTGAGGCGTGGGCTTACGCGATTACGCGACTGCCGCTGGGCTTCCCAAATCGTCCCTTTTCCTTTCAGCCCTTTTCACAGGGGCACAGGGAAACAGGTGGAAAGGGTTACCTTCTCGTAGATTCTCCCTAATTATTTTGTTTCCGTAACCGTGACGACAAATGGCGAGGGTCATCAGGATAGGGTCGCAGATTGTCGATAGTCTCGCAGCTTAATTCGGGAATGTTTTCAGACAAAGTCCTTTCTTGAAAATGAATATCGCTATCTAACAAGTATACAAATAAAAAGAAATTGTTTTATGAGAAATTTCGGTGACTACTCCCATTGGCTCTTAATGGTACCGGTTTATTTTATGAGTCTATTTTGACTACCAATATTTCTTCTTAATTTTATTTAATTGTAACTACGCTGAGCAGCGGAGGAAAATTGTTATAGATAAACGAATCAACAAAAACTAAAACAAGAAAATAAACCTTTACATCAATTTATACGATTTTAAATTTATGATATAAGATGCCACGCATTTAAGAGAGTGATTCACCTTTCGGTGACGAGACAGATAATTATAATAAAATGATCACCATATGTAATCGTACTAAAATGGTGAGACGCAGAACGAGACTCCCCGTGGAGAAAAATCGCAAGAACTGTCGGCGAGGCGCACAATTTGTCAAAAAGCGCAAAGCACTTCATGTTTTGCGATGCGCAATGCTCCAGAAACGAACAAGAAAGAGAGAGAAAGAGAATATCGTAAACAGAAGCAGCAAATGGCGTTTTGATATGCACCGGACTTGTCGCTCTTTTTAACGAGTGCATATATACGGTGCCAGGAACGCGTTATAAACCACGACGACAGGTCCATAAAACCTCGGCCCTTCGTCAGAGCCATATCGAAGCGACTGCCTCCTCTTTGTGATTTACCGTGAGATCCATTCTAAGCGAGTATAATGTAGTTTTAATGATCCCTCCTTTATTTGTAGATGAAATCTTCCGATAAGTTTGTATCAAACGAACCGGTACTATATATTCATTGTCAGAAGAGATCACAGCAGTCACTGAAATCTGTAGCCAAGTATAAAAGAATCATCTCTTATTTATCATACGTACCAAAATTACCGAGACTTATTTTCTCTTTATTTCCGCGTTATTTTCTCTTTAGTGACGCTTGTTTTATGGCGTTTCTTTCAACTTTAATAATATAATAATTCTCGCGCACACATGTTAAAGTTAAAATATGGTTTCAAGATGTCATTTTTCACCTCTTTGCGATTCGGAGGTCGATTTATTTTACCCGGATAGCATGTGAGAGAGTGAGTGCATCGTTTCGCTTAATTCTGTCGTGAAGAAATCGTGCGAGAAGCCCCGTCGTAATCCCGCATCGCGATTATCACGCGCGACGTGTATCAGTCCGTGACGTGACGAGGGGAAAATCGCGCGGAATGACTTCCTTCTTCTTCTCCTTTTCCTCTTTTTCTCCTCGTTCTCAATCTTTTCTCGTGATCAGTACCTGTGTTGGACTGTCGCCGAATACACGGTTTTTAACGAGCGGACCACCACGAAGAGCGGGATTATACTCGATGCAACGGTGATATTATTGCGGTCCAAATGCAAGAACGATCGAAGCGGAGAGAGAGAGAGAGAGAAAGAGAGAGAGAGAGAGAGAGAGAGATTAAAAAGCTGAAGGGGGTCCTCACAGAGAGTACAAAAAAGAAACAACTCGAAGGGATTTATAATAATCGGAGAGAGCTCGCTCGTTATTTTCGAAGAAATCTTTTGAGACGTGATAATTTTCAGTTTTTAGAAAAAAATTAGCGACTGTTATTTTCTAAATGCATTCGATATATCGTTACATGAAAAATATTTCAAAAAAGTCTTTCTTAAATTTTAAATTTAGGTGTATATCACGGTACGAAGTAGAGGGCAATATTTGCTTACTGCAGGGAAAATATCGAGGAAGGTAATTATACATAGCTTTATAATTGTTAAATTATTTGTGCGATAATTGACATGATAATTATCACGAGAAATAATTAACGCAACACAATTAGGGGTGTGATCGTTAATTAGCGGCGGTGATGTTTAGATTTCTAATTATTAATATCGCCTTGTGCAACATTGATTATGCTGAAATAATTGCGATATAATTTAATTGCGCGCTCGGCGTAATCGATTAGTATCGCGAGTGGTGGAGATGGAGAACGTCGGGCTCTACGCTTTGCGGATTAATTTATGAGCCTCAGGATCGACTCGACGACGGGAGTCGGTTGCAATCCCTCTTGACTCCCACGTGAGAGCGATGTCGCGAGTACTAATCTGCGAAAGATGCAATTCGCGAACGAAGCACAGTTGGGGTTTTTTTGAATGGAAGCAAAAGGCCAAGCCGTGATAGGAGGTTCTCTCGTACCGTGAATGGCAATCTCGATGCACGTGACTGATGGTCGTTCCAACGAGGTGGGACGTATACGTGTTGTATTCTTTTTGCAACAAGTTAGAAGACATGTTTTATGACGTTTGGAGGTAGTTGTATAGATAAAACCACTTTGCGGGAGTGGTTTTATTTTTAGATTTTTGGAAAAATTCTTTTTATTGATGCTATCTAGTTTTACGGAATATACATATATAATTCCAACTTTTACTTCGATTATGTCTATTTATTAAATCAATTTTATGTTTATAATGTTTATAATTTCCATAAAACAGATTATATACCTTGAAATTTATGGAATTGCTGTTTACATTTCCTTTATAAAATTGCGCCAATATTAGACATTATGCTAAACAACGTTTTTTCAATTTTGCATTAATATTACGTAGCATTTTTTTATTGAATAAAAAAAATAGTTTTCTACCAGCATTGCAATAAAAATAACGAATATTGATAGAAACTGACGACACAAAATGAAAAATTCCACAAGTATTTTTTCATTGCCTTGGTCATTAAATTCCGATTAAAACCCGAGAATCGTGAAAACGCAAATATCGAAAACCAACAGCGTCGTACGACGTTGCAGTTATTCTGTATTATTTTATGATAATTCCGCACGCCATCACGGAATTATTTGAATGGCGCAAAGCATCTCGGTGTGTTATTAAAACAATTTTAATCAAAGTAAACTTTCCAGTGAGCGCGCCGTTGATACCGCCTGCGCATCTCTTTGTTCCTCGAAAGACAAAGGACTTGGCTGCAATGGCTAGAATTATTTTGTCCTGCCTCCGTCCTATCGCGAGCGAGAAAATTGTTTTCTATATGCTTCCGAATATCAAAAAATATTTTTTTAACTCGCTATATAAAATTTGTAAGGACAAAATAATTTTAAGAAAGAATTACACAAATACATATGTATAAAAAAATCAAGGGAAATTTATTTCCATTGTAATGTATCTAGTACAACGTATTGAAATATTTCAATAATGTTATAGGATTTTTTTATTGTCTAAATTTTTCGATGGCCGTTTACAATCATTGTTTCTCGGAAGAAAGGAAGCAGCGTGCCTCTTAGCGGTTTCCATTCGTCTCGTTGTCGATTGAATGCCACTCTTGCTCTCCTCAATCTCTTGTTCTCTTTATTCCAACGCGTTCCTTACACCAAACTCCTTTCAAGACGACCTCCGACCTATCCTCTCGACATCATCTCGACATTGGTACTCTTCGCCGCTGGCCTCTTCACGGCGGCTTTAGACCCTCATCGAATTATCTTTGGTAATTACTTGAGATACTCGAATTCAAAGCGGGCACTCCCTTTTAATGGGCCGGAAAAAATCCGTGTGACACGCTTCTCGTCCTGGGGATATCTCCGAACGTTCTTCTTAAGACTTAAAAGAGCACAAAATTCAATCAAGTGGTATGTGTATCAGGTTTCGCCGCCATTATGGAACTCCTGTAATTAGAACACGCAGCGTTAAAAATTATTTGTGTAAAAAATTCTTCTTAAGCTGTGTGAATATACGAAGATATAAAATTATTTTGTTATCTCTAAAGGCATAAATACAATGTTCTATATACATAGGTTATTCCAATAGAAAATCGATCTACATCTTATTAGATTTCCAATTTCGGGATCTTACACATAGACTTATTTGACATTTATGGTCTTGTTAATAAATTTATTCAAAAAATCTTGTTATGATAAACAAGTTATTCAACGGCGTTGTCGACAAGTTATTCAAAGCTTGCCGGAGCTCGAGGGAGCCGCGTAAATCGCGTCGTGATCCTTTAGCGACTATCGATTAGGGCCGAGAGAGTCATGTTATACGATGTCCGGCCGTGATTTCGCCAAATAGGTGATGTTTAAAGTTAATGTACCGTAACAGATTCCCGTGCGACGACGTGCTCGTGCTAGATGGACATCCACGAATTACCCTTTACGACTATTAGGATCGAGCCCCGGGCAAGAGAGAGAGAGAGAGAGAGAGAGAAGGATTAAAGACGATCCCAGCAATTTACGCGAGATGCAATTTGCGAATTCAATTCGCGCCTCTCTGCGATCGTTGTTGCACGTGGCAATGATGGGGCGACGATGCTATTTGATTGTCGATAAACGTCGTTGGAAATGAAAGGAATATTGTCGCGTTTCGTTGTGCAGATTAAGTATCTTTCGCCTAAAACGATAATTTGAAATTTACCATTATCCGAGAAAAATAGAGACAGAAGTACCTATTGTGTTTGGTATTAATCAATTGCTTAAAATGACTCGTGAATAATCTAACGAGAAGATTATAACTATTTGCAATGACGCGAATAAACAGATAATTTGAATAAAATTTTGAACGAAATAGAATCTGTAGAATTTAAGGGAAATAGGATCAATAATAATATATGTAAGCAAGTATTAATTTTATTAGCGCGACTTGAAAATATCGAAGTATATATCGAACTTAATTGTTAAACGTTAACTTATTTAGCTTTCTGATTTTATTATTTACTTAATTCTCATTGCTATTTAATTTGCATCTTAATCTAAAAGTCGCAATTGCCGCTATAGCGATGATGCGTTTCGCAGTCAGGCTTTACTTGTTCGTCCCACGCGATGCAATATCCAAGACGGATATGCGATATTGCGATCAATGCCATTGACCTATCTGGAATACGATCCGAATGCCGAGGAAGAATTCCACGTGTGAGAATCTCGTCGCGAGATCAATTGCAGCGAATACGCATGCTCGTTCTATCCGACCGAGAGAACCGCTTTATCATTTGCGAGCAGCGTCGCGAAAAGAACACATGTATGCAGCATGCACACTCACACGCGTGCAGAAAGTCTGGCGCGAATATCTAATTTTTTTTTCCTCGGGATTAATTCTCGTCGCGCGCGCTGGGGGGACGAATATTTCTCTCTCTGTTATATTACGAGTCGCGGGGAAACGCCACCGCGAATGGGATTTAAATAAAAACGCAATCTTCCGTGCGGCGTGATTATTTCGCTTTTACTCTTTGCATGAATATACACCGTGCGGAATGATCTATTTAAAGATGTCTGTGCAACGATTGAACAAAGACTCATTATTAAACGGCAAAGTGAGATTGCGATCTAGAACGACCGTTCGTAATTTTTCTCCTGTTATCTATCAGGTTGTACTGATTAAAACGGACGCATTGACTTATTAAAACAATTTACATATGTTATTCAGAGTTATTACCACCAGATTTATTTACATCGATTACATTTTTAAATTTCTCTTTTTTATAAGAAAATAATCATAATACATAATATCGCAAAAATATATTTTCATATCGCGAGATTAATTTGATACAATATCAAAGGATCTCGATTTACAATAAAATATAGATTTGTTTATTAAATTTTTTCAGTTATTTGTACTTTGGTTTCCCTTATTTCGCATGTGCGTGGCCATAATAAGATATGCACTTAATCTGCAAAAGTCGGTGGCCGACTTATCTTTCACGAAATATACCCGTTTAAGGAGGATTTCAAGGACCTCGTTCTCTTCGATTTTAATCATTTCAAGAATGCAATTAATATGATTAAAACGGATAAAATGGCTAATAAATCTTCCATTTCACAAATTAGAGATAATCGTTGTGCTCGTGAGATTCTTTTTCGTCTTCCAGCAATAATCGCGGAATTCTTGGGAGAAAAATCTCGTCCCTGCTTTGGGTAAATATATCGGCCGATCGAGGAATGCACACTCATTTCTTATTCGTTCGACTCATCCTCCTTCCCTGTTTTTCACCCCAGACTTTCGAGGGAATTCGAGGGTATTTCTTATTTCGAATACTGGGCGTGCCACCATTCAAATCTCCTCGTTCATCTGCGATCTCTCGCATTTCGCAGCTTCGTAGGATTCTTCGAAGCCGTCTACATACAGATTATAGATCTGTAGTTAAATCATCTTCTACCCTCGTTCGAGGAGAAAATCCTGTTAGCGATTTATTCCATATTCCATGTTATCGGGTATATTAGGTATATTTGATGCATATATAAAAATTATTAACATTTTTTTTTAAATGAAATAGATTTGATCCACACATAATTGAGCATCTGCTTTGAATAATTTATACTTATAATTATTAAATTATATTTATTCCAGTAGTTATTTTTGATTGAAATTTATTTATTTTTAATTCCGTTTGTAATTAAATTTTATTATATTTTAATATTTTTTCAATATTTTTTTTTAAATAAGAAAAGATTCTTCCGAGACCGAAAAAGGAACTGAAATCTTTCGAATTGAGTGGTCGATTTAATATCGCGTATCGATCATCAACCTTCTTTCTGCCTTTTTTTACACTGCGATCTTTCACCGATAGCACCTGTATGGCTTTGTTCCTCGACGACAGACGGGCCCTTCGTTTCTATTAGCCACCCTTCGAGCTCTACTCGAAGCCACCCTTTCTCTTCCGCGTCTCTCGTCCACGGCTCCACGGGGAAGCCTGAGCACCCATCCCTCCTGTTCTCTTCGCCATCTCTGAGCCGACCTCGCACCCCTTTATCCGGTCCCCATTGTTCTTCGTCCTCCGACACCGTGGCAGGCTTGCACCTTAAAGGTGCACCATCCTTCGGATTTCGTTCGTCACCGCCGTTGCGAACGTTCAATTTCGAATCCCTTTTTACACGACGTGCATCGCTTGCCAGGATAATCGGACAGGACACGGCGAAATATCTCAGGGGGGCGAAAGATCGATGTCCTCGATAAAACACCGCCTTCAGCGTTAACTGTTCGCTCTCGTCCCCTATTCCGTTTCGTTCGAAGAGAACAGAATTTACGTTTTGCATCAACCGTTTTTCTGGAATTGTATTCCGACGTGCACACATGCGACACGTGGAAATTTCGTGATTAAGCAAATATAATCATATAAATGTCGTAAGTATTCATAATCTCTTTATACTCTGTATATATACTTCGTGCACACATAATCATTCTATATATTGTACATATATGTATAATTAATGAAACTCTTTGACCAACTGATTCGCGATAATCTTGATGTAAAAAATCCGAATAAATTCAAATAACGTTGCACTGGCATCGATTTGACGATGACGTTCACCGATTAATTTATCAGGGTTTATCTCGAAAAACGCATTTTCTCTCTTTCATGCATTCCCTCGAAGAGCGCAAGATTCATTTTAATTGCATTTTACACAGCACACAATGAATCAACCAAGTTGCGATTTTAGTCGGCGAGAAATTATTCGCGGCGCATTGGACTGGAGGAGATCTCGCCTGCCATTTATTTTATTTCTTAAAGAGTACCCCGTTGTTCTCGTTTCTTTGAGCATGACAATATGAATTCGACGAAGGCGAGAGGCTTCGTCACGCTGAAATGGATCGGCGGTGGCGCGATATCGACGGGGAACCGTAAATTAAAATGTCTCCGTTCGCGACGGAGGTAAAAGCGTATCGAGGGGAAGAAAGTCTCTCCCTCGTTGTCCTCCCCCGATGTCCTAATCTTCAGTTCCTCCTGGTTCTTCCGACGTCCCTTGCCACCCCTTTCGGCCTCATCTTTCGAGGGAATCAATTCTCTCGGGCGCGCTTTGGCAACACTCCCGCAACTTCTTTATAAAGCGAAATCTTGCGCGCAGAAACAGAAAAAATGGGCGGAATGCGAATTTATACGTAGAGTGCTTCGGCGTGATAGAGCGACGACGAGGATTTTGAAAGAATTTAGTGCCGGCAAAAATTTGATGTAGCATATATAACGATACATTTACGAACTTTATTGTTAAATAAAACTTCAAATCACTTATGCATCCTTCCATCTATATAGAGCCTCAAAAATCTCTTTGTTTTTAAAACAATTTTATATTTATATTATATTTTTAAAAACTAAATCTGTACTAAAGTACATAGGTTTATTACGCAAAGTATATTTAGATAAGTTTTAGATGTGCAGAAATGCGAACTCTTAACATTTAAAAAAAGAGATGTTTGATCCGAATATTCCCTGCTAAGCGGTTAATTCATTTTTCACGCGACCCAGATTAATTCCAAACGAGGCGATTTCTCGATCGGCATTCGTTCTCGCGCGTTATTGTCGCCCGATAACAATGCAGACGGTATATGCAATCGAGGAGAACGATCATTAAAACAACGATGCTGGACGCGAGAGCGACGGGACAGGTCCGTAAATATCTGAAATGAAATCTGGACGCGCGCGCAAGTAGATAAAGATAATAACGTGTCGATAAAGCTTATACCGCACGGAAGGGAAACGTCATAAGACTTTCGCCTATAAATTCCGTCGCTATTACCTCTATAGAATACATGCCATCCGCACGCCACGGCAATAAAACGCGATATAACGCGCCCTCGAAGCAACCGGTAAGCATGTAGTCGATACATCGCCTGCTACAGATTGTTTCAGAAATTGCGACGAGACTCTCTGAATGAATTATGAGCCGTAGAATAATGCGGTATTTGAGAAACGCGTGAAGATTACTTGAAACCACGCTACAAACTCTAAATTTAATTAAGACTTCACCGCGTTTCACGAATGTTTCTTCAGAGAACCACGAATATATTTGCGATGAATATAATCATAATAAATTTGGCAATATGTTGACGGAATACTGGCAAGGTTCCAATAAGGTAATATTCACATGAAACGACAAACCTCGGAATACCCGTCCACCTTCAGTATCAATATTATTTCTAGCAAATTCCTGTTACGTACGTTTCGAGACTCACTACTTTGTCGCGGCCTATATAGAAGCAGAACGGCGGTGTATTTTTCTATCGACGCCGGTCGTCGCCGCCACGGCACCGATGATTTACATGGCAATAAACTAACGCCTTGGTAGCGGCGGCAGCCCGAAAAACGCGTTTGATTTATCCGCGCACTTTCGCGAAGTACTGGACTTCTGCCAAGCCGGAAGGTCCATCTCGCCGGAAATCACGACCATAATTCAGTGCGGAAAAGAGACGGATCCGAGCGCGCACTGTGAAAATTTTCGAAGGAGACAGAATTGCCTTGTAAAATTCGCATAGGAGTCGTGTGTTCACGCATCGATTCGTATCCTTCGCGACGCAGTCGCTCTAGATTCAGTTCGCGAAACTCTGAGGAATCTCGACGAGACAACATTTACTTAATTTTTCTAACCCGATTACTGCAATCGTTGAAAGAATTAATTTTATTTTTTACTCAACATTTCAGTAATAAATCTCGACTAACGACTAAATTGATCTTGATGCGAGAATAATTCGATTTACGACCAAACGTCTTAGTAGGTATTTACTTCCGGCAATTAAAGACGAGTCGCAGTTAATCGTCGAAATTAACGCAAACAGGACGGATCCTCCGTCACGCTCTTGCTGTCCCGAAAAGGAGGTCGCAAACACTGCGTTCAGGAGTCAGTCGGGTCTGATTACACGTCGCCGGCAGGGCAATACCTTAACCCTTCCCTGTTGGAGGCTACCCTTCCGACAGGCCGCTGAGGGGGGGGGGGAAGCGGGCGTTTGCAATTTAACGGAATCTCTGCATATAGAGTGGGTTCATCGCGTCGCGCGGGTTCCGCACTTTAAATGACGTCCCGGAAGTCCCCGCGCTAATTCTACGGATCCTCGGACATGTATACCCCTCGTCGTACCCCTCGAGTCCCTCGACCCTTCGCCGGGTTCCGCGTCCTACGCAGGGCAGAGCTGGTTATGCGGACTCTGGTCGACGCTCGTAATAATTGCAGGCCTCGAAGCGAGGGAGAAAGAGATAAGAGCGTTTTACTAATGGCCGTGGAATATTTGCGGCGACACGCGAGATGCTCTGACATCTTGCAGTCCTGATTTATTGATGTTTGTAACCCGGCCGTAATATCGCGAAATAAATAATTTTGTAATCGGATTATACCGTTGAGCAGGCGAATGAATTTGCAGCGATACACGATACATAATTATAATTCACTGATATTTATTTCCGCTTCGGTTAGGTCGCTAAATGATATGATATAATTAAACTGTTTTGTTGAATGGGTAAATAACAACGTGATAAAAGATATATGATATTCAGCATTTATTTTATAATATTACATTACAATAAATAGATCGTTTAACATAGATGTTTTAAACGTTTTGTTATACATGCGAATATAACATTTATAATTTGCTTTACCGAAGACTCATCGACCGAATTCGCTCGCATCGTTATTTTATTTTGCTTCGCTTATTTGATTTTTTACTCTCGATACGAAACGCAAATTCTAACTTATGGCGTTTGCTGCGCAAACTTTGTAAACGTGAAAAATACCAGCTATACAATTTAATTGATCACGAACGGCTAAGGCGATCGTTTGTTCCATCGACAGGTGGGTTTTACGAGCTATTTGATTCGCTGAAAATAAACGTGTACAAGTGGCGTTTGCTTAGCGCGACAGGACGTTAACGTTAATGAAACGCTGGCTGGCGTCTTATGGATGATTTATCGTCGTGGATTATTTTTCTCGGACCATGGTCTCTCGCGAGCGATTCAAAAGTTATCGAATATCGATTATGTATACTCCTTAGCGCAGGGTGGCCGTATAAATCCTTAGAGAATGTTAGAGTAAAACGCAGCGACAATAATAAAGTCGCGACGTTGCACGAGAGAGGAATTTTAATCTCTCGCGCGATAGTCTGCAATCGATATTAGCTCCCGTGTATCGTGATCTCTCATTCGGAACCCTTCATTAATTCCACTCGCCGCTGCTACATATTTAAAATGTCTTATCGGTGAATCAATATCGAGACATGTTTCGTATATATTTTCTTATCATCCGTAATGTCGGCAGAACAAAGCAACCAAACATCCGTACTTGGGTTCCACATAGAGAAAGATCTCGCATACCTATCTAGCGACCTGCAACATTTTCCTTCGGCGAAAGAATGACTGTGCGTCACGAAAGGCTTTACGCTCTTCCGCCACGCAGCTTCATAATTATTCGGTACGTGATATATCTAGGGGCAGGGTGCAATCCATTTCGCGATTTTCTTTTCTTTTGATCATCAATCATGCTGAGTTGTTAAACGGAAAAGAAGTGCGGAACTACAATGTGTGCATTATACAATTTTTTATTTGCGATATCATTTCATTATGCTTGTTTGTTTCATCACGCGAAACGTGAAATGTGACGCTCCAAAACTTATCTGTTAACATGACAGGTTTTGTATACTTTTTTGCACGAAATTCAAATACAGCTATTTTCGGTAGCAAATAGAGAAAATTTTTCGCTTCCCTTATACGCGATGGTACGGATTTAAAAGTAAATGTTCCTACAGTTAGGTACTGCGTGCGGGACGAGAGTCATTCACGGCAAACAATGGCTGCGCGTTGTCGACGCGGCATCGGTGGTGGCCGAGGGTTCGGGAAGGGTGAATTGCGGCTACGTGCCCCCGCATACGAATGCGTCCGCGTGTACGAGGAGGAATCGAGGACGGGGGGGTCGCCAATGCCGCGTCGGCGTCGGCGTCGCCTCGAATCTAATAGATCGCGCCCAATACTTATGGTCAAATCGCAACCAACAGCCCCTGTAGACCAAGCGGAGTTCGCTCATTACCATTCCGCCCCGGCGCTCCAATAACCGTTGCTGATAATCAGAAATGCCTTACGAAGGATGTAAATCAATTCGGGTATGACTACGGCGGCGTCTTCAAGCTTCTCGGGAAGATTTGCGGTACGGAGTGGAAAAGGTTAATTCTCTCTGCTTGTTGGACGAGTTCCAATTCTAACGAATGAATGTCGTAATCTTTCATTAATCAAAGTTCTTGGAAGACGTTTATGTAACTCTTAGATTATTTTTTGAAAGATTAATTTGGCTCAGAACATAAGTAAAAATACTACCAGTATTAATAATGATTAATGAATAATTAGTAATTGATAATTAATAATTAATTTTTTCATTGTTGTGAAACATAAACAATGAATGGATCAATATTTTTATATTTGAGAATCATTAAATTAATATTCTAGACGTCTTATAATTTCAATAATGTTAAATTAATGTCAGATGAAATGCAAAGCTTAAATTTAAATAAAAATTGGTCGCCCGTCAACTTATTTTGCGGCGACTTCAAGGTTACTTGAGAGCATCGATATCTTTCTTGGCGAGCCGCAACCAGACAAGAATCGACCGGACCGACAAGGTTTCTCGCTTTGGGGATCCGATTCTCCGACGTGCATCGGCGCGTAATCTCCAAGTATACGGAGGAGAGTGTGATCTCTCCTCCTTGAAGTTTAAGCCTCTGTTAAGGCAGCTTAAAACTCAGGTAACGGGAATTACGTTCGGGATATCCCGCCGAAAGTTACGGACGGACTTTGGAATTGCGTCGCTCGACGAGAAGTTAATTGGAAATCGGTGTAACGGCGCTTTCGATCGCTGTGAGCTACGTACGAAGCCGTGCTATTTTTCTCACGTATTACATGCAAACAATTCTAATTTACATGTATCATTCGATTATTTTTATTATACCATTTACGCGGACGATGAGTGAAACACTTGTTTGCACATTGCGGTAAATCTATGTATAATTCCGACACTTGATTATTTCATTATAACATTTTATTCTTTGTTGTTACAGGAGAGCCTAGAGGAGCGAGTGCAAGAGCTGGAGCAAGCATTGCTGGCGGAACGTATCGCAGCTCAACGAGATCGAGCGACGATCACAAAGTTACAGCGGCAGATCAACAAGGTATATTTTCTGCATGATATTTATAGGACGAATTCGTCGCAAAAGTGGAAAGTCAGCGACGTTAGGAGCAGCTTGACTATCTATAATATGTCATATTCGTCAGAGTACTCTAATTTTGAAAGATATAAATTATTTCTAATACATTTTTATAAAAGTCAGTGGCAAAGTTGATAGTATAGTCGTAGGAATGTCAAACAGACATTTCGACATTAGCACACAGAATTGAGCAATTTCGTTAATCATGGCGATTACATGATCATTTTGAATTAAATATTGCAGTGATATAAACATAGATCGGACAATTAGCTATTAAAAATTTTAATATATTTTTGCGAAAGACTTGTGTCACATTTCCGCGGTTGAAATTTTTATTCCGTATACTCCTGGCTCCTCCGCATCGGAGGGGAGATTAGAATTGCGGTAAAATATATATCCTATCGGCCCGGAACCGAGTAGCCAACTCGATCGAAGTCTGGACGCTAGCTCCATTCGGTCGGTCGGTCGGTTGCTGCACCTGACTATGGTCTCCGTCTTGTACGGAGTCGCCGATCCGTTAACTTTGTCCGTTCTCCCCGGAACGAAACTGCAATCGCGAGGGCGGTCTAAGTGGTGGTGGTTGATGATGGCGGTGGTTTCGATCCGGACCAGACCTGCAGCGATCCGCACGGCTGGCTGCCGCTGCTCTGCGGTGGCATTCGGCGCCGTTCGCCGTATCAGATAACGACGACCCTCGTAAACCAGACCCCGTGTAGACTCTGCAGGAAGTCCTCTACGGGATAGAGAGGGCAAAATCGTCTCTGCCCCTCACGTAATCACGTTTCTCTCCTGTCGTACAGTTTATTCGCGTTATGTCACTTCCAGCGAGGCGCCTAACGCCACCGGCCGATTTATCCCGTTATCCTCGATAATCTCGCGATACGTTGGATCGTTCGACGCGTTGTTACTGATCAGTATTACTGATAATGTGAAATTATTACTTGGAACGTTCTGACTTAATTATCTGAGGCACTTTAGAGATAATCATCGACTCCTTTAAGTTATATCTGCCTAAGTACTTACATACTGCATACATAATTTTCTCGTTATGCTTACAACTTTTATAAATCGTTTTTCGAAAATTTTTATTTAATCTATATTTATTAAGTATAAAAATTAATTTGTCAGACATAATGCTGTACAACATAAATAACGAAATTGAAATATTCAGACTCAACTCTGACATTAAAACTCTTTTCTCAGAACAGGAAATAATTTCTTGCTAAAAAGATTACCGCGTAACAACGTAGTAACGCTGTCGCGTTGTAATACAGTTTACATATTCGCGACAACACAAGAAAAACTGCTCTTTCGTACGACATGTTTGTATTACGCGATATTTCAATTATACACACAGCCGAGTACATACTTATACCACACTTCATTTCCCGCCGCGCAATTTCCGGCATAAAGCATTCGCGATTACCTCGACGTTTCCGTCGAGATGAAAAGATTCGCGCGCGTATGCAGAGACGACCGACTGTAGCATAATATTCCGAACTCGTCCGTGCCGCATTTTAATCCACTTCTCGTTGCCGAGTCGGCAACAGAAAGAGAGAACGTCTCTTGCTAAGACGGACCTTCCGGAATAGGATCTGGATAGATGTGGATGATACGGACGCAGCGTGTTTCTGACGTGCTCTTTTCCACGCCCCTTTTGCAAGCTTATAAAATATCACGACAAAAACAAGCGCGGACGAACGGAGGGAGGCTGGAGAACCCCTCGGTCACGGCTTGTGTAATCTCGTGTGATTTACGCGTTTTTCGCGATTCCGCGAACAGCCCGAATTATTTATTGCGCATCATGCGATGGTAAGTCGAAGTTGAAGGACTGCCTCCCGTCGATTTTCTTCGAATCATCCCCGCCGTTATTGCGAAATCACGAATCGGCCGAATTGCCTTTTTTCGCAGCTGCGTGCGATCCAGAGGGACGCTCGGAGCGTTTTGCGATTCTTTGTATCCCTTTGTGTCGCTTTATAGCTTGCGAGAGTATGGGCTGAGCGATAGGTTGATTGATCTTTTATATGGAATTGCATGTAATTTAATAATAAATGTACACGCCGCTTTTTGATCAGTGCAAATCGCGTACAGTTTCTATAGGTTTTTAATTACAATATACAAGCACCGTGAAATATGAAAATCTTGCTGTGAATTTTACTCTAATTACATGATTGTAATTTTACTTTAATTCAATATGTAATAACGGAGGGAAAACTTGTTACGTAGCGCTGATTGCGAGTGACGAAATTTTTTGTCATTAATAATTAAGTAATTAACATTTTTAATTACTTGATTACTTAATTTAATTACTTATAATTACGCAAAAATTTTTTTACGTAAATAATTAAGCAATTAACTTATCAAATATTTTGGATTACTTTTTTTAGGCGAGAAACGTGTACGATTTCGTGCGGCGCGATTAGAATTGTGAGAATCGTATAAGATGTCGGAGGTAGGCGGATAAAATTAATTACATTGCGTGGGAGAGAGAATGGATACATCTTTTTTTTCCTCCGTTTCTTTTTTCTTCTCCGGACGCAACGATTAATTATTCACCGGGCAAATGTATAAGTAATCCCCGGGCTGGACATTCCACCGCATTTCCACAAATCCAGTTGACACTTTTCCAGTCACGAACGTCGGCGCCACGCGGTATGTAAGCCGCGATAAATTGCAGCCGCTGCGGCAGGTTAAATCTACGTAATTTCTGCCGAAATTAAACGCGGCGATCTGGGAATTAGAGAAACCAGTCTGCTGATCGTGCAAAATCGAATGCACTCGAGTCGGGGCCCGGTCGAGCGACTCGTTCGCTTATCGCACGAACGTCGTCTCTTCGTTGACTTCATTTATCGTGGCATTTTTCCAAGCGTGTAATTTAGATGGAGTTTTGGATAGCTGCCGATCTCATTAATCCCCGCGGATTGCGCTACGTGCGTCGGTTAGATCATATTTACCGAAGATATAATTATTTCACATTGTTATTAAGAGCTTGGTAAGATTCATTATACATGAGGAATAATTATAATTTATACGGACGAGAGAGAGAGAGAGAGAGAGAGAGATTATTATATTTCAAATTCAACAGATATTTCAGTAGATTATATTAAGAGTTTAATGATGAATAAGTAAAAAAAACCATAATGATTTTATGGTTAACAAAATTAAGAATTAATTACATGCTTTTCGCCAATGATCGGACAATAGCGTTAATATTATTAGGATATATGGGTATAAAAAAGCGAATTATACAATTACTTGACCAAAAATAAGTAATATGATTTTTTAGATCCGTCATCAACCATTTATACGAGACAAATAACTGCTGCGAAACCTCCGAAAATTGTAAAATACTTTATCTTGGTAGACAATCTCTACGATAAAGTAACAATATAACTTGTTAAGGGACCTTATTCGATATACGTCTGGGGAATTATTGGATCATTTGCCATTTTGCCGCGAACAAGATATTGTATTTACAAAACTCCCAGGAGGAGAATCTAATACAGTCCGGAAAATGTGCCCGCGAGAGGCGGGAGAACACTGGAGGAGGCGGATTGGATGGGCGACGGGGGATAAAGAGGTTCTTCGGGGTTCGACGGTGACGCGCGCGGCCCCCCTCGAGTAAATTACATTCCCGGCAAGCCGTATCGGATTATCCTCACGTCGAGGCGAGGATTCGTCTAGACTGTAGGAACTTCGCCATATCGCTGTTCTCGCGCGCGCGCGCGAAGATAGGAAAGTTTAAAATCTCTCTGCACGACGGAAAGGCTCCGACCGACGCGATGTATCTCGCCATCGGATGATACCAAGAATGAATTATTCCATGTAGAGGCAATCTCACGTCCATTCTTGGGAGAACGATAGAATTTCACCACGCGCCGCGACAGACAGCCTTGCATTCGCGGACTTTGCCGGGAAAGCTTTATCGATCAACGACGAACAATGACCGTACGCGAAGTCGGTCGTATAAGAAAATTCGCGTTTAAATGTTTGCTCTCTTGTTATTGTTTATTTTAGAAACTCCAATAGTGATCTTAGACACTTTAGTTCGTTTGATCTCGTAATTGACTCGATAATGAATCTTTAAAATGTCAATTTTTATATTTATATTATAAAAATTTTGATAGAATTTCACCACAATCATCGTTCTTTTCAATATGCGTATTTTTAAGTACAATCGTTTGTTATAAAATATTTGGCAATTATCTGCTATAAAAGTTTTCCATATATTCTTACGAGAAACATCCATCATTTTTTTTTTTAATCTTTATAAGATTCTTACAATTCTCTTGAAATTGTGGTTACAATTAATTTATTTCATATTATTCGTAATTGACTGCATGTCATAAATTATTATTATAATAGGACCTATATCTATCTATTACAGCGCAGTTTCACGATTTTTGAATTTTGGCAGTGTGCAAAATTTTTTGCTGATTCTCCCGGCTGACGTTTGCTGACGACGTCATCGCGATGGCTCGCCGAAGGGTGATGATTCGCGCGTTTTGCCGCGGTAAAAAGCAGGAATTAGTCCCCTTGAGAGGTCGCCGACGCGTCGTTAGGGCCGCACTTATTGCGACTTAATAAGCGTCGTTCTCCGTCCGAAACCGGACGGAATTACTTCTGCGGTGTGCATTTTTCATTATTCAAGAGCGAGAAAAAACTGCGATCCGAACACGAGCGAAGAACCTTTCTAAGGTAGATTATACCGCGTGAAAGCAATTTTAAACGATGACGACAACGTTGGTACGAGAAAATGCACGTGCGAGCGGAAACGTATAGTGACGTCGACGTCGCACGAACGTATCGCATATACCTTTATAACCCGAGAGCTCTCTTTGTTCATAGTAATAATCGTCCTACGGGGACATCGTCCGCTCATCTTATTACCCTCGAAATGATTCCTTCGAAGTACTTCCATTCGTTCGTGCATTATGCGTATAAGCGCCGCGATGCACTTCTGCATTTCATTGAGATTTCCGTGATTTCTAACGAGGATATAAGGAAACTAATGCGACACAGTCACGCGTATTGAAACTGCCAACGAATACAAGTTAGATGAATATACATATACCTCTTTAGGAAACAGTTTTACATAATAGCGATTGTAATGATACCTATTTAGAGCTTATATTATTGCAGAGTTGAGAAATAGAAAATTAAAATTAAATTCTAATTTTATTAGCATTCAATATACGTAACAATATCGTTTTCATGCAAAAAAGTCACTTTATTTTAATACGTTATCTAAATTAAATCGTAACGCAGGATTTAGCGATGAAAAAAGTTATTTCTTTGAATTACTTTCTAAAAATTTCTATCTTTAGACATTCTCTCTTTTATTTCGTTAGCTAGAATACTCTATCTCTGAAAAACCTCGAAGCGATTTTTCGTTAGCGCGATTATTCAGTTGAGTTACAAGGAGTTGATACGTCGCAGCCTTCTCGCGCGCGTAATCACCTCTCTGCATAAATAATGAAAACGTCGGTATAAACCACAGACTCTAATCAGTATTAGTTAGCTGCGCCATTAGGCGAATTAATGAGGCGCGCGTCTCGCGCGTTTTGCTATCATAACGGGAGACTTAGGAGTTTACGCTTATCTTCGCAACAGCCATTTACTTCGCGAGGAATCTAATCGCCGGTTTCCTCTTTCGACGCGATAGACCCGATCGGTAAATGCCAGTGCCGTTTACACGCTCCTCGTGGAAATTGCAAATTGCGCCAATTAACAAGCAAACGTTGCACTCGATGTAATGGATATTATCGCATTAGTGTCAAACTGGAGGAATTAGCTTTATTTAAAGGATCGACTTTGGCTACATTCGAACTGATTCTTGAAGTGTGATTTGTTTGCCTGTGATAAACGCGGGGATTTGCAATTAGTTTTATCAATAATTACGATGTAATTATCGTAATGAGTATGATAACTATCATTTTAGCAAAAAGGAATCAACGGCACGGGAATTTTTCTTTTTTATATTGTCAACGATCTTCTGCAGCTGCTGTTTCTTTCATCTTTAACAAAGCTCACTTTAGGCACCCGTGAAATCCTTTCTTTGCGGCGTATCGTCGTTCAGAATTTAGAATTTCAAATGCTCTTACACTGAGAGAAGGTCGTACAAATAACGCGAAAAAGCCGCGAGGATTCGCGGATTCAGGAGCAACGAGAGGAATGCCTGTAAACGATCCTGTCTCGACGTCGTCGTTGTCGTCGGCGACGACAACGACGGGGAGAGAAACGCGCGGTGCACTTCACGTAAGAAATGCGAACTCTAGACGCCACGGCATGCAAAACAGCGCAATAAGCAGGCAATAACCAAGGACCTTTTATTCCGGCATGAAAGCCCGCTGCCTGCAACTCACGCTGACTGTTCTCTCTCTCCTCCCGTTGTTCCGAAGAAGATCCAGAAGGAGGCTTAAAAGTTATTTTACATACGAATGCATTCCAAGTTTTATTCCCTGAAATTGCTTCGCGTCATCTTGTCCGATTATATTGCGGCATTCCGTTTCACGGTCGAGAGATAACAAGCAACGTGATTTCAAATGGAAAACACACATCGTTGTAAATGATAAATAATTATTACAGTATACTAAAATTATTATTGATGAGTCTAACGGAAGAGACCCATGAAAGAATATTTTGTAAACGAACGATTTAAGTACTAATTATTTTCTCTCAAATATGAGAAGTTATGTAAATTTATTTATTCGATTCGTAATTTGTCGAGTAAATTACGCAAATCCAATGATCGCATTAACCGTTATTCTTTCCGAGAAAGTCGCCGTAACTTCGGATTTATTCGCGGTGGACTCTCTGAACTGCCCGATATCCTTAAATATCGATATGCTCGATGGAGCATCGAGTCGTGCAATCGAAAACGGTTCCAAAACTCTCTTGCCGTTTGTGGTGGTGCGTTCTATTAACTTAACCGGGAGAATCGGGGGAAGCAGCCGAGAGGGTGAGTTTTAAGAGCCGGCGTCGCCCGGCCGACTTATGCGTTGGCTCTTTCACTTGCTCGATATCTGGCGCCGAACGAACGAACGTCGCAGCCTCCGATCTTACGTCCGGTGCCAGAAACCCACCCAGCGAGGGTCAAACAAGAATATTACGTTTCCGTTACGACACCCTTGTTTGGACAGGGTTGCTGCCGACCGGATCCGGATCTCGGGTCTACGTCTCGGTATATATTAACAAACAATTCGACAACAACCGGATTACACGAGATATCGCGGCAGCTATCGTTCAAGTCTGTTAAAACTGTTAAAATGTTGGAAGATGACTTACAGATAAAAATTGACATTAATGCATTGCATTTCGAATTTTGATGTTAATAATAATTTACTAGATTGTAAATAGTTTTATATATGAAGTAGAAACTCGTAGACATGCATACATTTCTCTCGTTTTCTGGTATTAGAAATTCTTGTAGTTTTAGCAATAATATGAAGTAAATTTTCAGAAATTATTTTTAAATTATTGAAACTGCGTGTTTCAAAAGATTGTTGTAATTAAAATTGAATTTTTCACAATCGCTAAAATTGAAAACCAATTGTTCGAAATTGCTGAAGTCAAAACTTTTTCGACATTATTGAAACTGATATTGATTGAAGCGACGTACACAATGCTAAAGCTATCTTTTTTTCCCCGTCAAACTTTGATGTAGTGGATATCGGTGGAACAAAGTTTCCATTGCAGTGTAATTTCATCGAATTCTCGTTTTCAGTGTCTACTGCTATATGACAACTCGATATAACGAAGTTTCGACAGGATTGACTCAATTTTAAACTTCGATGCAGTTGAGTGTCATGTAACGAAATTTTGGCAAATTTACAAAAGGATATTTTTTGATGAATTAGGCTTCATAGATTTCGTTTACACAAAAAATTTCCAACCGTAAAATTGCAATAACTAAATCGTATCACATTTTGCCTGCAAATAAAATCACGTGTACATTGTAATCACTTGCTTTTCTTTATTATATACGTAAATAAAGTTCAAAAGAATATAAAAAAGATGATAAAATGGAACAACCATTTTTTACTTTTTAATATAATCACATTTTATTTCAATATTTTTTAGAAAATTCAGAATATTTTTTAGTGGTACCTATAGAAAAGTTAATTTACTATTCTAAAAAATATATTAAAAGGTGATTATACTGAAAAATTAAAATGGTTTTATTTTATCACCAGTAATATATCCTTGGACCGGAAACCTTTGGATTTTACTATGTAATTTAATTTTAACATACTTGACATATATTTTAATCAACACAAATCCATTTTTTAAATACATTACTAAGTTTCATGATAAAATTATGATCTACTCTCCCAATTTACATTTTCGGAGGATATTTCTGATGTACGAGATGTTGCTACTTCACCGACGACGCTTTACCGGAGGAGAAATTTTTCAAATTCTCTTCCTGCACGCTCGAGATAACTCGCGCCCCGTATCTCCGATCGAGACCCAAACTGTTGCGACGCTCCGAGGCGTAAAATGTGTATCTAAAGGCGGACGCGCTTCTTTAAGTGCGAAATCACTATCGCGGCTTCGACCCGTCGAAAATCCGCAACGTAAACATCGTGCCGAAGTGGGTCGTGCCGGCGAGCGAGCATAGTGGCGTTATCCGAGAGGCCAGGATCGCTTTTAAAGCGACTTTACGGCCGCGCTGGAAATTCGGCCCTCGACGGTTCTTTTACGGGGCGATACCCGGACAAGATGAACTCTCAAACGATACAACGCGATAGAGAAAATTCTCGTTCAACAGAGAGATAAGCTATAGATATGTGTAACCGTTTATACGACATAGAAATCTTTCATATACACATTTTCTCCTCAGTCTTCCATTCTCTTCCATTTTATTTTTATTTGAGAATTGAGACGAAATTATTATTGTATATCACGTAATTCATTAGCTATTCTATATAACTGCATCTGTTTTCGTATTTCTATATTATTCCATGTAGTCCATGTTATTGCGATTTCTTTTGATTATTAAATTTTACAAAATGAAATAAATATCTCTTCCGCCTTAGGGATTTTTATCTCTTCTCATCTTGTTCAACGATATTTACCCTTTTTCTCGTTCGCGAGTTGCCTGGGGCGTTGAACGCTAAAGTCTAGTTTGCTAAAAAAATATCCTAACTTCTTTAACTTCGCGTGAAGAATGGAGAACGAAAACCGAAGGCAACGTCGTTCCCGGCGAGAAGTATCTTCCGTAGAAGTGCTTCTCGCGAAGACTTCTCGCATTCGAGCGTGGTGGAAGTACGTGTTTCTCGAACTTCCGCGGTTCGAGGCATTTATTTAATCTCGAAGCGGGGGGGAATCCCGCCGCCGGATACACGAGAAAATAAAGCTAGGTAGATAGCAATAGACAACTGTAGCAAGTTACTTACTTTAATCGAATTTTAAATCACGCCCTTGCTGCTCGTAATCTTTCTGAACGCGAAGAAAAATGTATTAAGATGAAAATGTCGAGCATCAAGTTTGCGCGCAATTGTATATTAACATCATTTATAGAACGCACCACTTGTGTTTATATTCTTATCTTCATAATAAGATTACGAAATTTTCGACGAGTTAGTACGGTACACCCCTCATTTCCCTTAACTTATACCTTCCCTTTAGAGTTTAGACACTCGTTGGTAATGCCAGGGGTTAATAAACGGGAAATTAATTCTCGGGGTTACGAGTCCCGCGATTCAGGGCCGGCTGCGTCGCGGCCAGATATAAACCTAATTAATCCCCGGCCTTACGTCTCTCGTTACGGTCGCGAAGAGGTCGTTGGATAACTACGACGGAGGCTGTGAGAAATAAGGCGCGTTATTACGGCACGCCGTTACGCCTGGCGACGAGTATCGCCCGACAGTGCGACTACGAGGGGCCGCATCCTGCACGTGGTCACGGTGTAGGCCGACGAAGACCCCGGTGTACGTGGCAGGTCTCGCAGGTCTGTGGGGTGTCAACCCTCCGCGAAAGAACCGGAGATAAACTTAATTGAATGGCGCGGTCCTCGACACGAACTGCCGCTCCGTCGTCGTACGTTTCTCCCCGCGTGAAATCGCAGAGAAGCGACGTTTTCCTTGCGTTTCCTCCGCGCGGCATACCGTCCAGCGATCACTAAAAGCCCCTGGATCACGTATGTCATTACGCGATGTCGGCGACTACGGAAAACAGCCGTCGGGTCTAATAACAAGACTGCGAGCTTTCGTTAAATGTCATGTGAAGAAGAATTGTATTTGCGTTTCGAGGGGAGAAGGAATTTAAAGAGAACGTTCAATGGTTCCATCAACCAAGCAGCTGTGCCGCGCCGAGAAGGGTAAGATAAACATAGTAGGAAACATTTTTGGTCCATTAAAACGTATCGAGAACGCCAAATCCTAATGGCGACTCAAGGAAGACTGGTCTACGTATTCGCGTCCATAAATGTGGCGCCGCATCGACGATTGTTAAAAAGGCATGAAAGAAAGTTAGAACGCCGGCAAGACGAACGACCGAAAATTCAGGGAAGCGTGAAATGTGCCGCGGAAAACTCTTGATGCGTACTCGATAGAGTTTGAAGAAGAATATTATACTGGAAATTCCGTTGACGCTTTAACTTGCACGATACGTAAGAGATTATGATACAGACGATAAATTTAAAAAATAACTTGAGTATAAATTTACATAATTTTTTATTATAATTTATTTTAATATATTTTAACATGAATATATACAACGTAATTTTAACATAAATGAACATAATATCCATATTCAATATTATTTCTTTAGACACGCAATTATAAATTTGAGTGATAAATCAATTGAATAATTAAATTGTAATAATTAAAAATAATTATACGTTTTCATCAACAGTAAATAATTTTATAAATCAAATTATATGCTCGAGTTATGCTTAGATTCTTGAGTAGTAGTTTGATTTTTTTTCCATCGTACATTATCCGCGATATCTAGTATCATATTGATATTTGCTCAATATTGTATCAATTCGGTTCAATATTGGTAATATTTGTTAGACGCAAAGCTCGGAAAAACTGTACGGCAGGAATGGCAGGATGGCGAATAAAGATCCTGTGGCGAATAACGGCAAATTTGTGGGCGACAACGGCAGCGCGAATCGACAGTCGTAACAATAAGAGCATGAGAATGTATCGGACGGTCGTAAGAGTCGCGCGCGAAGATTGTCAATGCGCGTATATAGCTGCGTCGCGCCGTCGCGACGCCACGGGGTTTTCTACCCCCACCCCTCCCGAAGAGGAAGCTCTTGGTATGAGGTAGGACACGTCGATATTAACCCGTAGCCTCTGGCGTTGGCAAAAACGAGACTCGCATTTAAAGCCGCGAATACTGTCTCGATAAAAGGAAACGCGAGATGCGAAGGCACACAATAGTCGGCAGCCGCGAAGATCTAAACGCGTATCACTTCGGTATAATAACCTCTATCTAGATGTAGCTTTTTGCCGAATAAAGGAGAAAGTGTGGCACAGGAATGGGAGTGAGATTTGCGCGAATGTATTGCTTTTATTCGGTGTAGTTGAGTATACTTCTTTCCTATACGACTTCAATATTTTTTAAAATAATAAAATACAATACAGAACTACAGACAATACTAAATACTATCTATTTATAGAGAAAGGAAAAGAATTATGAAAATTATTGGCCAAAGCTTTCTATGTGTGCTTTGTGTATACAGCGCATACGTTTACTTTTTCATCTCAAGCGAAAGTACGATAAAAAATTTAAAGTAATATTTTTATTTAAAAAATTAAATCTTCACGAGAAAGTCTGATTATTCAGTAAAAAAAATTTATGCATCATTTATATTCTTATGGTGCGTGCGGTAATTTCCAACACTTTTCCCCAGAAAGTTACAGGAATAATTTCGTGGCACATTTGGGCGTTACCATGACAGCCGTCAATTATCCGACTGTATAATGACGCGAGACGCGAGCGAACAATAATAAGCGGGGAGCGCACCGCTTTCTCCAGCGTTGACGTATCGTTGATATTTCCATGCGGCCGCAATTTATCTCGGACGTCGTCGCCGTAAAGTGAATCTTAGAATTGCCGCGGCCGGAACCCCGCTTTCCGCGGAGAGAGATAGAAAGAGAGACAGATCCTCATCAGTCATTCATTCCCGCGGGAGTATCCTCCGCTCAGCCGGAGACGGAGCTTTCCACGGGAAAGCTCCTTCTCTCGCGAGATTCGGGCACGATTATCGATTAAGTATCTTACTTGAGCGCAAGTCTGCCAGCAGCTTGTCGGAAGAACTTTGTCGAATCATTGAAGATCCGTCGGACGAAGAAAGTTGCCGAGAGATGACGAGAATGACGGTATTCAGGACAGAGATGATAGCATAATCAAAAACATTTGAATTTCTTAATAACAAATATATATTGTGATGTAATGATATCTAAATTTGAACAGATTGGACAAATTTTACAGTTCAGTACATTTTAATTTATTTTAAATCGTAATGATTGAATCTAATCCAATTTGAGTAAGAAATGCTCTGCTTTGTGAATATCCTTGAATTATCGATGCTCTTTTTTTGAAAGAAAAATCTACTTAAATTGCTCAAAGAATCTGTAGATGAAACAAAGTGCGAACAACCGGAAGCACTACGTGAAAAAATAATATGACAAACAGTATTCGCTTGTGAACTTCTTTGAGCCGTGATAGATTCTCGAACACAGAAATCTCTAAAGAAAACGAAGTGAATCTTCAGATGTTTCTACCGACGGATCCTCAAAGGGATCGAACTTGCCCCGTGTTTTTAATTCGGCGTCTACAGGATGCCTTCGTTATTTTTTCCTTCTCTCCGATGATGACGATGGCCTCTCTCGTCTAAGCTACTCGGGAATTTCCATTCAGGCAAGGGGTCGAACAGCCGAAAAAGCTCCGACAAACGCTTCCTTCGGATCGTTACTTCCTCAGAATAGAGCTCGATGAGAAGGTCGTAGCCCCATTTTGGACCAGAATAAACGAAAAGACAACCCCGCCATGTACGCCGCAGGACTCCCGCTTAATCGCGCTAATATTCTTTGTTTCCCGTTTTGCAACTTCTTATCCGCCTCCCTTTTCCCGGGCCGGAAAAGCGCGCCGACCGTGAAGGGAAACGCAGGGAAGGACGAGGATGCAAGGGGTGGATTAAAATTTCGCGCTACGATAACTCTCGCGGAACTTTCGCCCTCGCCTCGTTCTGGAAACAGTCTCGAAGTCGAAAACCTCTCTCTCTCTTTCTCTCCCTTTGCACACATTCCACCCTTAAATGTCTGAACCTTTATATTGTCAAAGGAAAGTGACAATATAACGCGGAATGACAAGAATTTGCGAGAGATAGAAACAAAGAATAGCAAGGTGTAAACGATATAAGACGTTTTAATTAAATAGGAAGATCTGAATGTTCAGCCCTTATTTGGAAAATTGAAGAAGAAGAATTTATATATTATATATATATATGTGTGTTTTTTAAACATTTTATGACAGTACATTTATATCAACCTTGACTTGAATGCTAATCTCGTTAAAAGATTTAGCCTTACAATTAAAGTTGATATAAAGGTACTGTCTTTTGACATGGTTCAGCGTTAAAATTGAAGTTGATATAAATTACTGTCACGTTGTGTATAAAGCAGAATAATTTGCGAGGTAAATAGTGCATTTTAAACAAACCGTGGAAAATGAAAACTTTAAATATCATGTACTTTGCGTACTTGCGTAATTCGAAGGCGCGTGCAATCTTCTTTCACGGAATGCAAATCGCTACGCTACCGCACTTTCGGTAAAATGCTTTTAATAAAAGACTTCAAGAGAAGGGATACCATAGGCGTCGATTTGCCCGCATCTTCTACGAAAAACTTTTAAAATTTATAGTCAAGTTTATAGTCTCTGTCTCTCTTTCTCTTTCTCTTTCTCTTTCCCTTCCGAAGAGAAGGAAAGCGGTTTCCGCTCGCGTAATATTCAATTACGCTGTCCGCCTTCTGGAAATCGTAATTGCTTTCGAAACTACTCGGAGTACCGCTTTACTCGCCGGGACGCCAGAATATCCGGGAAGGTCCCAAAGGAAGAAAGTGATTCCGCTAGCTCTTCCCGGGAGCTACTTCATCCTCCTTCGTCGCTTCAAAATCTCACGAAAGTTATAATGAAGAGATTTTTGCGTCAAACGCCTAGCGGCGCCGCGAGCGCTTAATTAACATTGTGTTTGCACCTGAAAACCCGACCGTGCATTTACTCACGGTAATTATTAATGTCGGTCTCGATCAATCAGCGATCCGGTGAATAATCGCTGCCGCTCGAATTGGCTTGGCTTTAAAATTATATTGAGAATTGATTACACAGCCTGGATGAAAAATACTGATAAAAATATTAAATATCTTTCAACGATTGAATAAAAAAAAACGCAGAACGTCGATGAAAATATTTTTTTAATATCGATGGTAAACATTTTTTCCTAGTTTTATGCAGGCGTATTTTTAACGGGAGTAAGTAAATATTTTACGAGAACAAGTAGAGATATAAAACGTTAAAACATTTTTACAATATTTTATTTTTACCCAATTTTTTATTGTCCATCGTGATTGTTGGTTCAGGGTTTTTTTCCTGGGCTGTGAACTTTGTAAATTAATATTCCAAGGAGCCGAAGCGATGTGGCTTCTTCTCGGATCAGAGGAAAACGCCGCATGTTCCGAAGACGATCGGGGCGAAACGAAACTTCAGCGAGAACCCGGCGCGCAACTTGTTAGCAATTCCCTCCACGGTGAAATGTATTTCTATAGAAGTTAGACAAGCGTCGTTTACCCACCGGCGCACAAGGCGAGGATGACGGCGAGACAGAAGGGAAATTCCGTTCCTGAAGAGAAAAGCCACGTAACGTAGATTGTAGACGCCGAATAAATTAACGCCGTTACGGTTTGTCGAGAGATGTCTGTGGTATACATTATACAATATGCGTAAAAGCTGATACCGTAAAACGTGACAAGATTCGACTTTGCGAAAAATTGAGAAATATTCCAAAAAGTTAGATAATAATTAAAATGTAAATCCGAAAGTGTGGTGAAGGAAGTATACAAAACTAGCGTATATAGAAATCAGCAGCAACATAAATTAAACGTTCTTCGAGTTTAATACGATATAAAAGTAGGTCCAATGGATCGAATATTCTATATTAAATCCATAAAAAACGGAATCCTAAGAAATTCCGTGGAAAAACTATCGCGTTGAATACGACCGAGGGAAAGTGTCACGAAAGTGCAAGTATACGAGAGAAGGGAATAAAGGAGAGACGATCGATGAAGGGCTGAAGTAAACTGGCTGGAAAAGCGAGTCAAGAAGACGACGTCGACGATGACTACGAGCGAGGCAGATGAGGAAAAGGTTAAGGAGAGGGGAAGGGAGGGACGCGAGGGTCGGTCGAGGCACTTTCCTCGAACAAAGTTGAGGTAAGGGCTGCGAGTGATGATGACTAATGTACGTGCGAGCAATTTACATCCCACTTTCCTCCTGCGAGATATCCTCCCGCATTCTGGACCCAAGACCCTGCCGTTTCAAGGGAGTGGCGGTTCTCCTTCGTCCCCGTTAACGTTACGTCGTCTCCTCGTCGGCGCCGTCGTCGACCTTCCTTCGCTCTATCTGCCCTTCTCTCAAAACCCTAAACCTCGAAGTACCGACGTAACCCTCGTGTCGTGGCTGTCTGCCGGGAAAGCGCGTCGAGCAGTCATCAAGTCGACGTTTTGGCAAATTGCCTCTGTTTTTATCATGTGGGAATATTCCTGCAGCCGACATCCGGCTCGGAAACGCGATCGGGGGACGACTTTCGCGGGATTAGAAAGAGAGCTCGTTACACGGAGAGGTTCTTTTTAGTTTGCCGTTTGAGTGCGCTGTGTGAAGCCTCGTGCTGTTGCCACAAGAAACGTGTTTGATCTTCATGACTACCCTCGTGTAATTTCTGCCGGTATAAACTTCTGACAGTCGCGTAGATAAATAAATGGATAATTACATTTGTGAGATGGATGTGTGATGAGTAAAAACGACTGAGTAAACTATCAAAAATAATGAAAGAATGCAAGTAAAATTTGTTCTTTGAATAAAAGATTGGAAACACTGAGTAATTTCGTTAACATTTTCTAAAAATATGATTTTTCTAATTAATTAATTAATTCATTCTATATAGAACGACAAAAGATTTTCTTGAGACCAGCATAGAAAGTTCAATAACGCAATTGATAATGCGTTATTATCATGCACTGTATCTCATGGTGTTTTTATTGCAGCATACTCTGATGACGTTGCCGTCTCTCTATGTATGTATAATAAAGAAGAAAACTTATCCTCGCTTTTCGCCACGTTACGATGTCTCATGCAGATCTCGCGACATCGTATTTAAAGTCCTGCCGGAAGCGTTGTCGCATTTGAAATTCCTGTGACTTTATTTCACGCGGTTGTGGCTCTCGCGTTTTGCGGTTACTTTCAGCCTTGTGTGCACTGTATCTCGCGGACAAAAGTGCAAACGATGTCGATTTGCAACGGTTCGGAGTATCTCTTGGGCGGCTGCGTCTTTGCGGCACGCCGCCAGTTGTGTTCCCAGTCTCAAATTTGCGTCTCAAAGGCAGCCTAACGACTTTACTCGGGGCTCGAAAAATGCTGGTGCAAAGGCCGGCGATTAGTTATGCAGATTCGTATCACACGCGCCGTTAGCATCGATTCATCGGCGAGATCCGCACCCTCCGCGCTACGGAGCAATCGTCGAGACAACAAAGGATCTTACCTCCCGTAACGCTATCAAAACGCAGCATGTACAAGGGCAGTTTTCTCTCTCTCTCTCTCTTTCTCTCACGCGATTTACATTCTAATCGAGTACTCCCACATACGGATTTCACGGCGTCTCGTGCCCTTTACATTTTAATTTCTCTCGTGAATTACGTCGCCGTTGGGACAATAATTGCAATGGGTAGTTCAATATTAATGCGAGGATTTTTAATGAAATTAGTTTGGTTTCGCAATTGAATAACTGAATGTCAACAGGAACTAATAAAATATAACGTAACTTTAAAATTAAGAAAATAAGTCATTTTTAGAAATAATGCATTGTCAGATTTTGCTAAACTACTTTGATGAAATGTTTTAATAAAAGTCGGTTGACTAACGCACATTTTCTTAACAGAATGTAATATCGAGTTACAGAACATAGTTACGATTCCATCCTGAAATCACGGAGCCGTCGCGACAATCAATAATCCGTCCCGAGTCGAAACCCAATACGATCCAGGAACTATCCCTTTTACGAGTATGCATCCGCCACTCTTTCTAGTCGGTCGCGGAACATTGATCAACGCGTTTTCCGAGGTGTAATGCGAATCCGAGCGCGACGATACATCAATACGCCGAGACGAGAGGGAGAGAGAGAGAGCCCTCGGGGGCGGCCGAAGTAAATTCGAAGGCGTCAGGGATGAATGATAGAGGGTGGGCGAGGGCCGGCGGCGGAGGGTGCGCGAAGGGCCGAGGAGTGAGTGAAAGAGAGGAAGAGGAAAATCCTACCCTCCCGGATCTTACGGCGCCACGGCGCGACGCGTCGCGACGCGACGCGACACGGCGTCGCAAACAACCTGACGGGGTACATTGTCGCGAGAGACACGCTCGATAGCATCGATCATTAATGTCATGAAAAACAATCACGAACGAGAGAGAGACTGCCATGCCATAATCTAGGGATTACCTTCGATCCAGGATGACTGTGAAGAATTTTATTCCGGAGAGATTTCACATTCGGGGTGCCTCGGAAATAAACGGAAAATAGTTTAAAGATTCAAGAACATCTTTTATATAAATTGTATGTACAACTAAATTTAAGTTAAATACCGATATCATGCATATTATTCTGTTGATATTAATTTATTTTCAATCTGCTTGCCATAAATTAATATGTAGGCGATAAAGTTACATAATCCGAGAATAGTTTACTGTTCACAAAGAAAAGTTTTGCGACATGTGACACTTTTTCGAGCAATTCTCTTGTTTTTAAAATACGCTTGTATTTTTCCGAGAGAAATGGCATTTGAAAACGCAAACAGTTGTTATACTTTTGTTTTTAAATCCCCGGCTTTGTGTCGCATACGGTTTCATTGTTCCCGCGGGGCTATCCTTCCGAATCACTCGCTAAGGCTAATTCGAGTTGGAAGGTAATCTCTGTTTACGGTGCGCGATTAATCTCCTATCGCTCACGCATATTTATTGCGGCGACACGTACGCGCGCGTATTTGTGCATGGATGCCTGCGCGCGGAACGACACGCGGTTGCGGCCGCGAGATAGAATACGATCGGAAGGGTGGAAAAACACAGTGGCCGCGGTATTTTGTGGAAGGGTTGAATCGGGCGGGGACGGAGCGAATGTAGGCTCGGCGACCATGCACACACTGTGTTTTATAAATTGCGGCGTGGAGGAAACCGATATACATCCCTTCTCGCGATTCTTTTTACAATAACCCAGGCGTATTATTTTAGTCGCTTGGAAACTCGCAAATTTTAAATACTGTTGAAAGAGAAAATGCATTCTGTCGATACCTAATTAATATTTAAGTCGAAAACACTTAATAAACTATATATGTATAGATTGAAAAAAAGCATCATACGCGATAAGGTTTGCAGTTTTATTAAAAAATTAAAGTCGAAGAAGAAGATATCGAAGAAGATATCGTAAATCCATTCTCATCAGTATTTAGTGATATATTTAAACATAAGATACATTTAAATATACCAATTTGATGTAGGAGTGCGTATTCAAACAATAATAGTTTATTCGAGGCTTTATTGGGCGTTCTCCAGCTGATACGCGCGACTCTCTCTAAATCTCGCGTCGTTGGATCGGGAAATAACGTACTACCCGGTATGCCCGACAATGTCCGTACAGAGCCCTTTAATGGATTTCTACTATTTCACTTGCAGCGTCCGAACTGGTATTTAGCATGAGCCACGCGTATCCGATAATCGGGTGAAATTCATGCTCGTTGGATACTGTACAGACTCCGGTGTCGGTTCCAGCTATAATTTCTCGTTACGAAGCACGGTCGTCAGCTCATAACGGCGGAGAGACGACACGGGGATGAGGGAGGGATGAGAGAGATAGCGGTCGCCGACATCCCTCGCCATTCTACTTTCGAATACCGCGAGAAACTCGCCAGCTGCGCGAATTTTATTCCGCACGACTCCGCGTCTCTTATAAAACGCGAAGGGTGCTCATAAATTTTTCATCGGCCCAGCTTAAATGTTTTACGTGCCTATCTCCATATTTATCGAGCTCGACCTTGCCTCTCGATACACGCAATTAATTACCCCTGTCCTAAACTTACGATCTTACTCCGTGAATACTCTCGATTAACTTTTTTGCACGACGTTTACAATATATTGAATAAATTTCCCAAAATATATATACTTAACAAGTGCAAGTTGCTTTCTCGTTGAAATTAAATGGGAAATTACCATTTAAACGAGGATAGCATTTAACCATTTTCAAGTATCTAATTTCTCTTTAGCTTTTGGTTTTTCTTCGTGAATTTTTTATTTTCTACATTATACATATGTACATACGTAAATTTTATCTTACAACGAACTTCCGCAAACGTAAAATATGACCTTTTCGTTAGTTTTTGTCAGGAAAAATGTATCAACCATGAAAATTGCATTGACGTAATAAAAAATCGGCAATCCACAGCAATGGCAGCAATTAACTGTATTCTCTCCCTCTCTCGTATTAGCTGCGTCTCTTGTGCACTTGCAACCGCGCTATTACACTGTCCGAGCCTTTCTTACGCTCGAGCCGAACGGGCGATCTATTAATCACGGTAGCAACATGCAAGGGCAAATCGTTATTGGCCGTCGCACTGCCGGCCCAGATCAAAGGACGACGATGCGCGCATCGAGCGAGGTCGACCGGATACGTGAGCGGTTCACGTCTCGGCGACTCCTCCGGGCGACGATTAGCCGCGGATCGTCATGCGTTCATTACCGGAGGCCCCATCCGTACGCACGAGTAACGCGCTTGTCTGTTACAGAATCGGCGCGGTGGAGCGCGCACTTAATTTAACCCGAACCTCACATGCAGATCGTCGGTCTGGGAACCACACAAGATGTCACTGGTCCTAAAGAAAAGAACGTAGTGCGCACGTTTCTGAACCGGTCTCATCCTTTCCTTAACGACAATAATCTCTAAGTCACGAATAAAGAGTTCTTCTCTCTCGCGAATCGATTTTCAATGGAGAAATAGTATATAGTAAAAAATGATATTTCGCGTTTGAAATAAAATTATTGGAATTGCAATCTTAAATATATTTATTACGCGTAATAATTATGCGTGGTTGATGGTCAGATAAATGCGACAAATTAAAAGAAACATTTAATGGTTTTGAGTTATTCCCCGCAATTCGTGAGACTGGGGCATTAATCTGCAGACCAAGTTACATGCTTGCGTCATAGCAAACAAAACTCCCATGAGGCTGTAAATCGTACCCCAGTAACCCATTCTGATCGCCTGAAACTAGAGACCTAAGCAATGACTAATGACTGAACCGAGTTAGGGCAAGGTTGCTCGATGTATCGCGGTTCACGACAGACGGGCTGATCGGTACACAACTTTGCACTCTGATCCGTGGCCGTGTCGTTTCGACAATGGACCATCTTGCATAATTAAATGACTATTTGCACGATAATTTCTTGCCCCCTGACGTTGTATGCTATTGGGAAGAGTCATAAAGGGAACAAAATTGCGGGAGCCTTTAAATTATTATTTTTAGAAGATGAAAATACGTAATATTCGCTTGCATTTGCATTTCAATGAAATTATATATTGTTTATGTGGCACATATTTCTTTTTTAGTTAATATTATATAAGATATATAATTCCCCGGTGGTACAATTTATTTTTAATTATTTAAAAAGAATTTAATGAAGATGTTGGCGTCTTTCAGCGAAACAAGGAGAAAGAGAAAAATTAACTGTCTTTTTCATATAAATTGTTTTAAATATATTCTAATTCTCCTCTTAAATATATTAATCCTTCTTCTAAATATATATATTTGGAAAAATTAATATTATAGGTATTAATTGATATTATATATTTTCACTTTGGCAAAAATGCAAGATTAAACCGAATTATATTAGTTATAATATAATTACGAGATGGACATCGCACACTTCCCACTTCCCACGTTCGTATCGCTACAACTGAAGAGATTGTAAGTAACGAAGTAACGTTGATTATAATTTAGGCAATCTTAATACGCCATGGAATCGCGGAGTTCCGGAGGATAACTGTCCATCCCTTTGCTTTCGCTTGCCTGTCCCCTTCGTAATATCCGGATTGTCATAATGATGCACGTATATACCTCGAGATTTCGAGCCGAGCCGCGCGATATCGCCAGCGCTCGAGCCCCACGATATTCCGGCTATCTCCGGGCCGCATCCCATTGCCCACATCGTCGTCACTCTCCCTGGGGGCTTTATGTTGCGCGGTGGAAAGGTTTTTATCGGAGGGCGCACTCTCTCCGCGTCTCCCGGTCTCTTTAATTAATGGGGAAACGCACGCGCGCAGAAATGCGCGCCGTTTCCGCCCGGCGAATTAGTCAGGGGTTTCTCGGGACAAAGGACGAAAGGGCTCGCTGCTAACCTCACTGACCCAATCCGAAGGACACGGATCCCGTTATTCATGATTGACCATTACTCTTCCGCAGCAGGTGTCGACCGACCCGATAAAATCTGAATGGGGTCGAGATCACGATTATGTTTTACCTGTTGGGGGCTGACGCGAACATGACGTGAACATTATTATTTGAGAAGAAAAGAGGAATGAGGAGAGGAAGATCTGATATTCGCCTTTATATCTGACGAAAGATTCATTGCTTAAGAAACTCGAAACGCATCACATAAAAGTTAATGAGCGTTAGCAGTCAAATTCTTTCAACTGATTAAAATAATGATAACAATTATCTTAATAAATGAAAGTAAATATCGAATATTAAGAACTTATGTTAATATCGATTTGATTTACCGAAATAGCCAAATCGTTTCCGAACTATCCGCCGCGTTTTCTTCTTTCGCATTCGTCTAAATACAATGCGGGAAACGTAACGTAAAGCTCTTCAGCGTTATCATCACGTGCCGTTTCTTGTTCATATTCCGGTAGACGCTGAAAAGCTCGCGTCGAGCGTGTAAAAGCTCTCGGCGAAGAGTCCTTCATGCGGAATATTAAATCAAGACTCCGCCTCCGTCTCTCTTTCTTCTCCTTCTCCACCACCACCATCACCACCACCACCACCTCTACCTCCTGCTACCTCTGTCGTTCTTCTCCTGCCAGACTTCGTATCTTTGCTCCGTCGCGTTCCGTTGCGAGACGTGCTTTCACGTCTCGCTTTGACATCGAGATACATACCGCGACGCGCTTGATATTTGACACGAAAACCCGCGTATCATCGCGAGTGCTTGCAAACCTCACACGGCTTTGCCAGACCAATACAGATGATATTGCCGAGCATTTATTTCCGTAGGCAAATCTGGAATCTCTGCTTCTCAATGATTACATTTTGTACAAATGAGTTGCGCGTTGGGAGATAATTAAAATTTTCAAGATAAATCACACAGGAATATCTTTCAGATATCAAGTTTAGTATGAACAAATCGAACAAATTGAAGATAGATTAAAAAGGAGGCTTTCCATTTAGTGACACAAATCGACACAAACGACATTCTATCTTTCTTGGCTTTCTTGGCTCAATGAGTAACAAAAACAGAACGATACTTGTGTCGACTTGTGTCAGTAAATGGAAAGCAGCTAAAGATACAAATATTTCAATTTACTATGTTGAATTTATTACGATAAGATTTTTTATAAAAAAAAAATGATTTATTTCTATAAAATAATATTATATAATTTACTATATTTACATTATTAATTAAAAAATCCAATGCTTAGGTAAAGAACACATTTGCAGTATTTTATATCAAGTTATTAATTTTATTATTATTATATGGGCTACAAATGCTTATGATATTATTCATATGATATCTTTTATTAAGTAATGAATATCTTCGTAACTTTCTCTAATTAAACGCTATGTTCATAGAGACCTATTTGCCTCGTAAATTCGATTTAATTAGCAGAAACCATCGTGATACCGTTGCATGCATTCTTTGCCAGTGCATCGCGATTTCCCGAATCGACGATAAATCCTCTTGTTCGGTTATATCCGGAGTAGTGATTAAACGATAGTTTAATCGATGCGGATCGTCGATTTTTCTGGGAAACAAATAAAGCCGTGTCCAGTTCCCACTGCCCCCCTCCCTGTGGGAGAGGCAAATTATTCAAAAGCCCCATCCGCTTTTCCCTCCCGCGAGCGCTATAATGCGAGTGCCCGCCGCTTGTATACAGGGGGGTTTGTATTAGGGGGTTTGTGCAGGCGGTACCATAAGCACACTGCATATGGGTATCGGAAACGCGCGTAGATCACGCAGGATTATTCGGACACCCCCGGCGATCCCTAAGCTCTGTTGGATGCATGCTAATTGCCGTAAAGGCACATATCCGTGTACGTCGTCTGTCTACAGGGTGTTCCGGCATTAATTATTCCGATCTTAATTAATGATCGATCACTGTTGTTCACGCATCGATTTTGCCTTCATTAGAATATCAAAGCTTCGACACACATCTTATTTGCAAATGAATATCGATTGAAAATGAAAGGTTTATTGATAATTAAATTAGGTACGTTCATCTAACAGAATTTTCTCACTTAAATGTAAGAGAAATGTATTCTTTATTTCGCAAAACTTTATTTCGAGATTTACGTACCGAGCTTTGTGATGAATATCGAAAAATCCCAATAAATAATAAGTGACTTAGAATTATTTGCCAAGGATAAACTGACTTCAAATTTGTCAAAAAATTGTTTATTGAAATTAATTGTAAAGATCTAATTAAATATTTATATTTTTTAAAGTAAATTCGAGAGAGTTTTGAAACACCATGTATATACATGTGTTCTGCTATCTATGTACGGAGATGACATGGTCGGCGTTCACGAATGTGTGTATGTGTGCTTAAAAAGGAAGGGACGGTTAATAGGGGATGGCGAAATCCACCCCTATAGACATCCTTTCGAGAGCACCACGAAAATAGCGCAGTCCATGAACAAACACGCAACTACACGCGCAACAAGGAAAGCGAAGAAACACGGACGGGGTCCTGATCCTCTAATGCACGAGCTAAACTTTTCTAACCTTATTTCGATGAAAATATCTCTTGATCGTTAAAACTGAGATTTATTACATTGAAATAATTTAAATTGCAACATGTAAAAATATATTGCTGAAAAGATGCGAAGACCAATCTACAAAGAATGAACTCCAATTACATTGGAGACGTTAAAATAAAACAACTACGGAAAATTAAATGAAAACTTTTATTGTCTTGTTGAACATTAAAATTGCATAGGAACCCCAGGCGATGTAGTTTTTATAAAAATATCAGGTATCTCTAAATACATAAAGATTACTACTTTCGGAATTAAACAAACCGACTGAAATTTGTAAAATGTACAAAATAAAATGAATTTTTACAAGCGATCCACTCAGCAAGAGAAATCGATCACTACGAGCAGTATTAATGCAAACCCCTTTTGTGTATCGCACCATTCCCGCGCACGTTAGAGAAATAATCCCTCATGTTTATGTATCCCGGACCCTCGCATCCTTTAATGCGCCCTATGAATTTTTTTTCAAAGCGCCGCGACGGTTGAATATTTTTCGCATTACGTTAAAAATGAAAGTACGGTCCTCGAAGGCGGATCTCGCCGCGAATAAATCACCACGCGCGAGGTCGACTCGCGAAGGCGGAAGCGGCAGACTGAGGCGGTTCGGCGGCGGTGGTGTTTCGCGTAAAATCAACTTAAGAGAATTTTCAGATGTCGAATTTCCGTAGCGTGCGAAACTTCCGAGAGAAGTCCCCTCTTCATCGTCTTGCGTTTAGGTGCGCCGATTCTAATCACTTTTAAAATGTCGTAAAGCGGATCAACTGTAAAGGATATTACGGGCTAATCGAAGTTATGAATTCATTAGGCGAACGCATGGAGGTAAACGAGATTACGAAGTCATAATTGAAGGCTGGCTGAAATCGCGCTAATTCACACTGGCCCATGTCGTTCTCGATTGTCTGATCATAGTCTTGATAATCCCGTAACATTTCTGCAGACATGGTTCACAAGTAAAGGTGCGAATTTAAATTTTTTAAATGACCAATTTCTATTTTTAAAAAAATTTGATTGAGATTTTTGTGTACGTATTTTTTCTTTTTTATAGTGTATATAACTATTTATTTTTCTATACATGTGTAATTATACGTTTCCGCAAAATGTCGAAATAACAGTCAAATTGAAGCGTCGAAGGTCGGATTCTAAATAATTATGCAAGCGCGATCATTAACATATCCGTTGTAATTATACACTACCGGTCTCGTCGTAATTATTGAGCCAACCAAACTTAAACCGATGCTTTGGCTCCGGCCGTAACCGTAGCTCGCATGGAACAGCACACGGGGGTGCGATTTAATTAATTAGGGAAACGACGATTGCCCCACGACGACGAAAGGGTTGGTCGTCACCGGAATAGCGCTATCGATTTTTTTCGCGCTTTTATGCAACTTTCCTGCCCGTTTCCATCGCGAGGGAAGCATTACAAAAAGTATTTAAAAAGTATTTAATGTTTACTAGAAAAATGATGATAATAATGAAAATGTTGGAATTACGATTTCTCATGATACATTCTCATTGCAAAAAATGTCGACGCAAATATTTAATTTTTTAGGAAACATTTAAAAACTATTTATATTTACAAAATATTTAAAAAATTCTTTATAAGACAAAAATGTCTCTGTAACTTTATAGAGTTTGAAGATGAAAAGTGAAAGTCTCACACGTTTAAATACATATAACGTCACCCTCCCGGGCTTTTAAACCAGAGCGCAGCATTGATCGTTCAATTCCCCCAATATTGGTATAAAACGTCTCTGCTAATAGCGATCGTGACTCGCTATCGTGACTTAACATTCTCGTTCGTTTCGACTTTCCGCGAATCACTCGATAAAGTATATTAACAGGTTGCCAATATCGTGAAAAGTCCTCGGTAAAAGGGGACCGGCGGTGACGGTCGACATTGTGAAGCGAACAATTTAATATGCGCGGCCGGGACGAAGATTCGGGGAGATGTAGGCAGGTCCTTATCGAGGAGACCCTCGCGTTTCTACCGTCGGCATACCTTATCTATCTTCTGGCAGTCACAAAGCCCGAGATCTCTCCCGTTTATTGGAAAGCTCTGCCATCGACTAACCGTAGGCGCGCGGGATGAAAGGCGAACCCCGCGAGCTCTCTCGCGGTATTATCGATACAGGGTCGTCCCGCATTCGACCTACGGTATGTCGTCTGAATGTTGATGCCCGTCGGGGCAATTTGGTAGAAGCTCGGAATTTGCATGACATTCCGTTTTGAGCGATCGCTCCGAATACGATGTCTCGACGAATAATTGAGGGGACTTCCGCGAAAAAATGAAAGACGAGCGTGGAAAAGAACGTTATGCGAATGTCGGATTTGTTTGGACGGCATTCCTGCGAGGGAAACGCTTCTGCAATTTTAAATTAGCGATATATACAGCTATTACGTATAATATATATATACATATATATAATATTACTTTTGCGCTTTTCTTGAAAAGAATATGAATATGAAAGTTATGAGACAAATATACGATTCTGGCATTATTTCCTAAAATTCTAATTTACAATTTGCAAAAAATCTAGTTTCTCGACTCTTGTTTCGTGCATATCTTTGTCATTCCTCGCGCGAGAATTTCGCAAGCCAGACACGTCTGTCTCAGCACGACGACGACACGAATCAGCGCGCAAACGTGCAACCGGAAGTCCTCGTGTAAGCGAACGCATATCGTGCACATGCGCGAGGTCGCGCTCACAAGGGTTGTAAGTAGTGAGTCAGAGGCGACGCGAAGGGGATGAAGAGAGGAGGGAAGGTTGCCACCACTACCACCGTTACCACCACCGCCGCCACCGCCGCCGCTGCCGGCCGGTTAATCGACGACGACGGGGATGGGTTCGTCAGTTGGTCGGAAAGCGTCGCGGCGCGACGTGGCTCTTCGTGCTCCTCTCGAAGACGACGACGACGACGACGATAACGACGTGGATCGCTTGCTGTCGCTCGGCATACTCGGCGGCGAACACGAGAATGCGAGTCGGCGACGCGCTCTTCGGATGACGAAGATCGAGCGTGCGGGGGACATGTCCGGCGGCGAAGTGCGAAGCGGAAGTTGACGGGGACGAGAAGGACGAAAGTGGCAGACTGTCCTGGGGACAGGGACATGTTCCTCGACTCGTGGAGATGACCGAACGCTCGACGGTGTTTGCGTGACGGGTGGTTCTAACGTCTCTCTCTGACGTCCTTGACGCGAAGAAGCTTGATCGACGTGAAGCATTGCCTTAGTCCTGCGGGGATGCGGGCCCGCGGAATCCTCTACCTCGAAAATTCGTGATATATCTTTTGTACGTATCTTCTAAGGACTGCTTCGAGAGACCTAGATGTAAACGCGACCCTTGGAATAGCTTTTGCAAGCCTGACAAGCAACTTGAGTGAATGAGCAAGCTCGGTGCAAACTTGATGGAACCGAACAAGCTTCGTGGAGGCAAGCAAGTAGCTACACTTAAGCAAGCAAAGGAAAGGATTACTCGGGAATATTTTTAATCGCGTCATTGCGAAACTCCGTTCATCCCGCGAGTTCGAGATACAATTAAAAGGCAGCTGCGCGACGATTTACTAACAGCTGCGACAACATCGCTCTAAGGGGTAGAGCGTTAAACGGTTCGCGCTGTCGTCCGAGGTACCGGAGTCGATTGTGGAAGACGCGGGGGTGGTGGAGACGAAGGAGGGTGGTGCGGTCGTCGTTGTCGATGGTAGTCGTGCCGGTCGAGAGAGCAGCTGCGACGGCAATAGTCGTAACACTAACAGCAGCTGCAGTAGTATTAGTACGAGCAGCGATAGTGGTGTTACCGGTGGTAGTGTTGTCGTTGGTGATAGTGGTGGTGGTGGTGGTAGTGGCAGTAGTAGTGGTAGTGGTGTCGGTGAAGGACTGTCGTACAGGGGTGGCTTGCCACGACTTATAATAAAGGGACCGGTGGAGGGCCCGGCGAGTAGCAGCAATAGCAGCAGCAGGGTGGCCGCGCGAGTGCACCCGAGTTGGGGAACGGGCGCGAGAGGGGTGGGCCCCTCTGCACCCTCAGGACCGGGGGGATGTCCCGCGGCCGACGGCGTGCGTGGTCGCAACGTCGCCGTCGGCGCCACGACACAGAATCGCCAGCCGATGGGCGCCAATCTTACTAAACAGAGCAGGGTGAGTTCTTCGCTTCAAGGGTCGACACGCGTACATGGCTTTTGAAATGAGTCTTCTCATCGGTGCGTGCACCGTGAATGAAATCTGCGAGGGAAGACCAGCGTTCTTTGCGTGCATAGAAAAATTCATTCGGATTTTTTAAAATATTGAAGTTGCATGAGGAATCTCTTGCGAATATTAATAATAAGTCATGATACTTCTTTCGTCTTATTACTTATTCCTGAAAACTAAGGAGATAAAATTGAATTTTCTTATAAAAATTTATAAGTGATACATGCGATAAACAGATTCTTTAAAAATATTAGGTAATAATATGACGTCCACATGTATCCGATCTAATTATTACAGAGTAGTATATGATTTTAATTATTGTATATATCGATAAACGCGAAGACAAACAATCCTATCGATAGTAAGATAACCGAACGATAGCGCTTATGCAGGAATGAATAATAGCTCGAGAGTAGAAATGATACGGCGCCGGAGACTGAATGAATGGTACTGTGATAAACACGTGGGTGAAGAAAAAGGCAAACGAGAAAATTCACGGGCCATTAAAAACGCTCGCAGGTATCTGCCCGTAGATATCTGCGCTCGTGAGAGACTGCCATTCACAGGGTTCTTTCGTTGCCGATGAATGAAGCATTCACGCACTCGCGCGTACTTTCGCCCGCATTCGTGACCTTTACGAATTCGTCGATCGGCAGGCACAATTTAGCTGCTTTTGCCACAAAGGCGGATTTTGTATGATCACTATTGAGTCCGAATGGTCATTGTTCAACATAAAATAATAATACATTTAATTTCTTTATATTACAAAAATAATATAGATATAAAAATGCTAACGAGTGAAAGATTGAAGAGAACCTCAGAATAGAACTGAACTCGTTAGATCTCTATAGATAGCAACGAAACCATCTTGCAAGCATCTAATTGCCGAAAAACTTTACTATTCTTTAATTCTATTCTTTAAATTAGCCTTAAACTAGCTTCTATATAGTTTTAAAAATAATTTTGTTATATTTTAACTAGCTTTAAATATAATATGAAATTATTTCTGAGATACTATATATAGAAATGAGCTTTCATGCATGCGTTCAATACCAACTTCCTAGAAACTCCGGGCAGCATTCCGTACATATGTATATCAAACGTGTCCAGCGAGCAAACTTTTCCGAGCGCTTTATTGACATGAATGCGCAGCGCATTATATTGTGCGATATAATGCATTGACGGCACACAACAGCTGCATGCTTTGATAACGGCCACTTCCATGTGACGGCCGGTGACACCGAATCCGAAACGTGCTGGTTATCAACAAAGTTATACGTGCCCTAAATCGCAACGACCCTACATCACGTTTAAGCCAATTTTTTTGTTATTTATCAGAAATCAGAAATGTCTGAACACACGCAATCTTTTTATTCTAAATCTTTTTATTTCATCATGAAAGAAAACATTGTATCACGAACTTTTGACTGCTATTTCTATAGCGCATTTTACCTCTATACCGTTTGATAAAAACTCACTTATCATATAACCGACAGTTATCGTAAAGCAAAATTTGTGTAACTTATACACGAGGTACTACGAGATACGTAAGTCGCGACAGAAATTATTTAACCATTATCTGTGGTGTCATTTACCTTCGGCGCGACAAAATCAATAGCAAAACGCACGATACCTACTCTGTTGGCAGAACATTTTTATGCCCGGACCAAACAAAGAAATTCCGCGGTGAAACTGGAGTAACGATTGTGCTACAGCTATACTTCCACGCGAACGAATCAAGATGATGTCTGTGTTATTGTACTCGCTCTCTCCACCTCGCGATCCGCTCTTCTGTTATTTCCTCGTAACTTCTCGCGGGTGGAGACGAACCACGATACTCGGAGGTGCGAAAACGAACCGGCCTGAAAGATTTATCGCGACTCCTTCGTCGTGTTCGCGGAGAGGGTATCGGGGATCGCAGGCACGTGACCCAGCTATCAATCCGGCGGAAAAGCGAAAGGCGCTCCCGGCCAGAAGCGCAGCCCCCTGTCTCGTGTCCTCTCATCCTGCCGCCGTATATCCTCCTCCTTTCTCGCACCTCGCTCACCACGTGCTCGCCCGAAAGCGACGGGCGAATTTCGATCGACGAGTCACCGGTCGAGGATCTCACTCGCGATGAATTATTAAGAAGCGCTTTCCGCGACCGGTGATTCTCGGATGTCGCCGCCTCATTAATTATTTGCCGGTCTCGATGATGCAGCTCCAGCCCGTTGATTAGGCGAACCTTTTCGCGCATCTTCCCGCTGCACGTGTCTCGAATGAAGCTGCGTTGCGCACGTGTGCGTCCTCGCTGCAGGGGGATTATCCGGACGCGCGTACGTTTCTCTGTGGGGTGTCTTTGAAGATCGTATCAGTTTTCTGGCGTTAAACTCGATTCGATCATATTTTCGGTGAGGCCGAGAGCTCGTTGTCTCACGATATCGTGCACGTGGAGCAATAAGGTCGTATTACAAAATCTCTGAATCTAAATTAAATTTCAGTACATGTATCTAATATTGTAATAGGATAAACTTCTAATTCAATTGGTAAAAAAATATTTATGGGTCTCTGTTTTATGAATTTTTTTCAATTTTAGTTTTTATATTTAATGTGTGTATCACTAAATTTATATTTTAGGCAAAAGAATAATTTTTAACTATTTTCTATTGTTCCGTGCACAAGTGCGGAAATGTCTTCGTTTCTGCTTCCTTGATTTCGAATAGTGGAAAGTAGACTTGTCATAAAATCACGACTTTTGACGGAATTCGACGGAAAAGGTGCTTGCCTTCGCGATTCGAGTTGTAAAATCTTCGCGAATTTTTCGGGACGACCGAAATCGCGTTCCAAGTGGAAGTAACCTCGCAAATACGACATTCTCGATGGAAAGCAGTCGCGGGGGTGGAATGGAGCGTTCGTTAGGATTTAAGGCTGCCATAAATCCGCTCCGGCCATTCCTTAAACCCTCCGCGCGCGAGTGGCGGTCAGCCCGGCTTTTACCAGATTGTATTCCTCGATATCTCCCCTTTGGACCTCACGTTCACGAATTCACCGGGGTCCTTTCTTCGGCGAACTTACGCTTGATCGCGACGATATCCGTCGACGTTGGCGGAATTTTTACGAATTCGATTGTAAACGCGACGGGCCAAGAAAAATCGGCAACCTTCGTACAAATACGAAGGTATGTGCACCAAAAATATATAACATTATGGATATTAGACGACGTCACAAACATATCGTGGTATCATAAATGATACATTGGATTATATATTGCAATTGTAATGGATATTACGCGCTATTGCGCTATTATGTATTAACACAATGTTCGTTGTAGAAATTTTCGTCTAATGAGATAATCTATCGTCTATTCAAAAGTATTCCAAGAGAAAGAAAGGAGTAATGCTCATTTTGACGAGAAACATAATCTATTGAAATTATTAGAGATTATTAGATTATTCTATCTAAGGTCATTATTTTAAACGCCATTTTTTATTTAGCCAAAATTATTTTTTAATTTTACTTTAAATTATTATTTTTCTCATCAGAATTACCAACGTTTATTTTAATTTCAATATTTACCGTCATTTTGTCTCTTTCTGTTTCTCAAAAATTTACACAATTGTCTTAATGAGTAGACTTGTCCAGGTCCAGGGTTCGATATAAATCTAATCACCCGTCTTTTTTCTAAAGCCGATCGCCACCGTTGCAAATCTAAGAGTATTATATATATTATCCCATACCACATCTCCGAAACTTCGTCCTTCCTGGGCTTCCCAGTCGGGACAAACGACAATTTACGGCCGGTCCCGAGATAGCCGCGGTTACCGGCGGGTTAAATCGCGTGAAATACTGCTTTCGGCACATTGGTCCGGTACAATTATTGATGGCACTTGGAGAGCGGCGGCCGGGACTCGCCCGCGATCCGGAAAGGCGCAATCAATGTGGCGTGCGGCGCTTCGATTTAAATTCATGAATAATTCCTACCCCGCTGCCCCGACGCGACGATCCGAAGATCGACGAGCTTTTTCGGTCGTCGTCTCGCGCATTTTTCCCCGGCTCGTACTCGCGATTCCGGGTTCGCCAGCGAGGATCAGACGCTGCCGCCGCGCCGGTAAATTTCGCCAAGTTCAGATTTACTACGGACCAGAGTTGGGCGTTATCCTAGAAAGAATTGCACGGGATCACCGTTCCCTTTGAATAATTTATTCGGATAACGATTGTCCGTTATTTGCAGTGGCCTATCCGATTAGTTGCTTAACTAAATAATACAGAAATTGCTCGAGTAATATTCGAAAATGTTTTACAAAATGATGTACCAAATGATCACTATTTGGACAATGCACAAATGGTGTTCTTATTTATTTATTATACTTCAATATCTTCGAATAATAGCTATATATAGCTATATACTTTGTTATTCACGTATAGTCATATTTAACTTTGCTTAAAAAATTATTCCCATTTTTATTTATGGAATATTTGTTAGCAAAATTTGACTTAATATAATTACGCCCCGAGTTTCCGTCGTCGCGAAAAATTTGACCGATTGTTTCGATCGCTTCTCTCCCAATCGAGTAAATGAAAAGCACGAATGATTTGACGATGATTTATTAATCATGCCGCTCGTCGCACGTTACCACGAATAAATTATGACGAGTGCGCGCTGATTAATTACAAGTCAATTAACGTTTCCATCCTCCCTCCGGCGAAACGAACAACGAATAACACGGCAACTGGCGTGCCCGTTGCGCGACGCTGCGAACACTTTATTAAATCCGCCATTAATTAATCACACTCGCGCCGGCGATACCTTTCCACGACGCGCGATTGCTCGTATCGACGTCATTATTGCCGATTCATTATTCACGACTGTCGCAACGACGCCGATTTTTTCAGAGCGGCGCGGCGCGGCGCGCAACGCTGAATTTTGCATCGTCCGCGTCGTTCCATCGTCGCGTTAATTACCATCCTTTTCTCTCCCTCTCGCTTTTTTTCCGTCTATCAAGTACTGTCATTAATAAATGTCAACGTTCGAATTGTTGCAGAGGGAGGCCACGCAACGAGATGTGGAACGAGAACGCCGGCAGCGAATGGAGGCCGAAGCTCGAGTACGCGAGGCTACGGCTGAGGCTGAAAGAGCACGCTCGAGAGTCCATCATCTTCAGAGAGAACTGGCCAGGTGAGAGATTTCAGAGTTTAGCTGTTTCCGAAAGAGAACACGACGAAAGTAGTGAAGATTGTTAAATCAAAGTTAAGAATCTCACTTCCCTCTGATTTTCTTCGACATAAATCTTCAATATATTCACGGCTCTTTCCTCTTTCTATACATTTTACGTCTTTTTAGGATACTTTAGACAATTTTTCTATCAGAACGGATTTAAGGAATCACTCGGTTTAATCTAATAATTTTTCCTAGATGACTTATACTCATTAGATCGATGTTTAATTGACTGAAATTTCGAACATGTTTATAACTCGACTAACCTAACTCTTTTCTTGTTAAAAAATATACATATATGATATAAACTTTAAAATTAATACCAAAAAATGCGATTTTTTTTAAGAAAGATACACGCGTCTGAAGTCTCATATTATTTCTTCCTGATTTTTTTTACGCAAGTGACGCAAATAGAAAGCGAAAGGGGATCGCGACTTCAAATCGGCTTACGAAGTTTCCGCCAATAATTCGAGACCGTCGTGTAGCACGCGAAATCGATTTCTTCCCGTTCTTTCGCAGCCTCTCCGCTTCGTGAAAATCGCTTATTTCATTCGCGGCCGTGCAGACGGCATTTTATTTCCTGTGCGCGATACATAAGTATAAAAGTACCGGTGTGTAACGTATAAATAATGAGACCGCGCGCGTTTCTCACGCAATAACCAACGAATCCAATGGTAAATCATCGATATTGGCCCTCGTTCATAACGTCCTCCGATTCGCCCATCTAAATAGCAATCTCCTTATGCCTTTGTCGCCCTCCCCTGCTCCGATTTAATATCGAAACATCGTCGCGATACCGCGAGTCTGGAATGAAAAAGGGCTCTTGATACCGTCGATTAACGAGATTCTTAAACGAAAAATATTTCTTCGTTCTGAAAGCTATTAACGATATGAAAATATGCTTCCGCCATATGTCTCGGAGACGGTCTTGCATTGAGAAACATTTCTATTTTTTGTCAACAGTTATTTTGTTAGATACGTTATTTTAATATTTTATACAAATGCTTTAATTTAAGAACGTTAAGTTTAGGAACTAGAAATTTATGGACTAGAAAGCTACAGATTAAAAAATTACAGATTGCTTACCGAAAAGATCTCTAAATGTATTAAATTTTGCGATGTGCATGTTTCATTGATTCGGTATAAAAGGAGAAGAATCTCGTCTCATATAGCTTTGTTCAAAGAAATATTTTTCAAATAAATACTTCTATTAATCTCGATAAAGTATTCGAATTGATTTCGTCGAATCCTTACGGAGAAACGTTGTTAGCGAACATAAATGGATTTCTTTATCGTCGAGACCATATATGTATACGCGGATTATTTGCCGAATAATTTGATAGATTGGCGCACATTGATCACGAAGGAAGGCTTTCGTGTACATTTCTGTCAAAACCAACGATTCGTTTCGCCAAGTGCACGATAGGAAAGCCCTTCAAACGCGGTCCTTTGACTCGATACCATCGAACGAAAAAAAAAGAGGAATCTTCTTTTTCCCGGGAATCAATAACACGCCGTAGAAATTAAACTGGCGGACCGACGGCCGGACTTATCAATTCGACTGGCTGTAAAAATCGTGGACCATTTCAATGTAGAATATTGCAAAACAACTATAGTCGTTCAGACTTGCATACGAATAATCGAACTAAAATATCAACGGCGCTCTCATTTCAGAACTCTATCAGTTATTTAAAAATTCTCGAAATGAAATGAAACGTAGGCATGTAATAATTTCGGGATTAAAAACGTAAGATTAGTGAGTGGAATAAAATAAACATATAGGATTACCGTGACGGGATTTCGGGATCTTCGCGTGATCTACGTGGGGCTCTTATTCGTTCTGTACACGCGGCTCTCAGGGAAAAATGGCCCGTCCACCGGTCGAGCGCACCACGCAACACGCATGAGCGGTGCGTGTACGGCAAATTGATATCCCTGTTTTACAGCGTGCAACGTGACATGATGCATTATAACCAGCCGGATACGTCGGTATGACGGTTCTCTACGCTGTCGTGAATGAATAATCACGCGTTGCACGCTGCGACGCGTCTGCTCGCTTCCCTTTTGTGTCTCTTACGTCACTCCTTATGTCCGATTTAATCTCGATAAACATTAAATATTGCCGAATTTCAATTTTAATATTATTAAGGCGTTTTATTAGTTTCATGTAATTTAATATATAATATAAGATAGATGCTTTTTGAATCGTTTGACGTGCATTACGAGGAAATGTTTGCCTATGTAACATCAAAATGAAAGATATCTCTCACTAAAAATTATAAACGCAATGTATTGTCGCGGATCGGCAGCTTTTCTCATGAATTTTTGCCTTTCTTCCTATCGCCGACATAAATCAGGACCCAAGTGTTTTCTTCTCTACGGTAGTCCGCCGAAAGCACTTTTCGATAAGAGCGCCGGATTTAAAGGGCCGGACCGGCCGGGCCGGACGATACTTAAAATTCCGGGCTTCGGCATCTCGAAACGGGCACTACGACCGCTCAATTAAACGTGATCTTTTGTTCCCACGGTGCGTTCCCTGCGTGGAATCTAGCCGCGATCGCGGGGAATTAAAAATGCGGCCCTCGTACTGGAAGCGGCTTTTTACGAGCGGCCCGTGAGAGTGAGAGCGCGGCATTATTTTTACGCGGTCGGACACGAAATTGAATTTTCCAAGCTCTTTCGCCCTTTCGGTACGTCGCTACAGAGAATCCTATTAACCACACGTAGGAACAATGCAACCTAAATAGCTGTACGTACATGCGAGGGAGGAAGGGAATGGAAAGTAAGAGAGAATTGTTCGCGTGGCGCACGTACGTCGGCGTCGGTTCTTCGCTTCTCGGATTTTCCCTCGCGCGGACAGGCAATTTGAAAATGCATTTATTCGGTCGGCATTTCTTCGATAAATTGTTAGAATAAGTAATAAGGTAGTCAGGAAAGCATTATGTCGAGTAAATTGTATATTCAGCAACATTGAAATGAATAATTAAATATTAAGTCAGTATTTTAATCAAAATTTAAAGATTGACAAAGATGATAATTAAAAATATTGATTAAAGAAATTTGTAAAATATAAAATTATAGTTTACATAAAATTTGTAGCTTTTGTCTTGTACAGGCTCATATAAATGTCAATCGAAGATTTGTGACGAGACTTCAAATCCGAACGATACATGGTAAAATATAACAAAATAAAATTCCAATCGTGGCAGATATGAATCCGAGGAGAAAGACTCGTATTGCAATTCGTAACGCAGCATTTTGCTAAAGTATTAAACGACGTAAAAGCGGACGTGAAGATGCAGCTACGCGAAGATCGATGCGCAAACGCGTGTTATTTCGCGGATATGAAAGCGAGCCGTTTTCGGAGCGCTTGCCGGAAATTAATCTTCGTCCCGCGCACAATCGTGCCGCCGAACTCCACATCCGTTCTACCGGCGGCGTCGATGACATTGTTACACGGCGTATCCCCCCGTGCACGTATGGAACGAATGTTGATTCGTGACCGATGAAGTTTCGACGCGACGGCGACGCGTTAACGAACGCGAAATCGACGTGTCCCCGGCGCGATGCGCGATACGCGCGTAAAACCGACGAACGTAACAATTTCCATATGATAATGACATCGATGCACAAAGGGTACATCATGTGAACGCGCCATGCGCGCGATTGAACGCCGATACGCTGTTTATTCTGCCGACTCTGAGTTTGCAAAGCTCACGCGTGCGTGCGTCGAGACGTGCGTGCCGCTGCCACTCACGCGACTACCAATATGTGTAAATAGTAATTACAATTACGCAATCAGAGAAACCGTCGCGTCACCCTAACGGAGATTCGTTCTCGGAAATGGAATATGTAAATTTTGTGTAAAATCTTTTATTTCTTTTAATATATAAGAATAAATATTACTGAAATTTATCATTAAAGATACCGACAGCTCTAATGATAAATTTGGAATACTTGTTGTATCTTTGATAAAAATTGGATAATATTTTGAAAAAAAATTAGTCCGCGTAGATGCTCTTGAATGGCTATGCGGCATTAACGAGCATCTTTCCGCCTGCGATTCGAGCACAGTACCCCAGAATCATCGTAATCGAATTTGCCGAGCAACAGTTGTAAATCATGAGGACCGGCTTGCTCGTGCCATGTGTTTCGAGCGAAAACAGAGAGAAGTAGAAAAGCGGAGGAGAAAGTGAGGGCGAGGGAGCGCTGCTTGGGGGAGCTATACCCCGTTTTAAGGGTGCAGCAATTGCGAGCGTTACTTCGACGATCGATCGTGCTCTCGCACGGTCTTTCGTACTTCCTCGCCTAACTAAAAATGTAAAACAGCAAACAGTAACGAAATAAGTCCCCGCGCTTCCACAAGTTTTCTAAATACAATGATGATATTCAACACAATTAATTTAACAATATTAATAATTATTTGTTTATAAAAATAGTAATTATAACTAGTGATAACTAACTAATAGATATTTTAATATCGTCAAAAAATATCCGTGCGTTTATTTCCATCTGTAATAAAAATATTTTTAAACAGCATTCAAGAATAATTATGCATGAAAGCTTCAAATATAATATCCTGTTTATTCTTCTGACAATGAGTCGAGATCATTGAGATTTTGAATCAAGATTTCAAAAATTCTAACAATCGAAACATTATACAACACATTTTCTATTTCATAATTTTTTTAGTACGTTTAAGTTATTATAGACTTAATACATATAAATCTCTGAAGTTTATATAGTTAAGATAACATATCTGTTGGAATATACACATATATATTAAAGATATTTCTGTAAGATATATGTATTAAATTCCTTATCATATATTTAGTTATCCAATTAGCGAGATCGCGATTTCTCCGCGCGCGAGCCCTGAATTTACCTTTATTAAATGTCAACGGAGTACAATCGAATTGAAACTCGTAACTGGCTCGAAAGTTACTTCGCCAAGGACATAAGCAACGATATCTGTCCTGTGGGGGGCCGCGCCGATGGGAAGACGGAGGGTGTTGCCAGGCGCTGCGGCAACCTCTCGCTCGAAAGCCTCCCTCGAAAAGCTTAAATCGGCTTCATATCTCAGCCGCGCCCTCGCATCCCTAATCAGATCATTAACCCCGCGGAGCGTCCGCGCATGAGAAAGTTCGCCAAACAAGAATCCTGATCTTTCGATTTGCTCCTTCGAGAGTAATGCGAGAAAAGAAGCAGGCTTGACACCGAGGAAATGAAGACGCCGCCTGAAGAATATGAAATGTATTCAGAGATACTTAAGTCTACTTAATACTCAAGTCTAGAATCTAGAAAGTTAAGAGGGTGAAAGTTTCAGAGATAATTGTCAAACTTTGAAATTGTGCAAAATAAATGTCTTACAAAGAGGTGTCTATAATTTGCGATTTTAATATTTTATTTAAATAAAATCATCGTGAGTCCAATACTTGCGGCGCACATATCTGGCAATTTATAATTACAATTTTAAAAATTCTTACGTAGAGCGAGCACGAGATAACAATAGAGAGTACTCGTGAAAAAGAAGAGATCTTCTTTGCGAGTTTATCTCGCGGGATTGGAATCTCTTTTGCCGAAAGCGAGGCTCTTCAGAGCCAAGGCGAGGCCGACGAGAGAGCAAATAAATTTCCGCACAGCACAATAGAAAGCTACCGAGGAGCTACGAGAATGGTCTCAATGGTTCATTCAATTAGGATCTTTTCAACGAGGATTAAAATCCGCGAGCTTCCTTACGCTGACGGTTCTGATTTGTTGCAGAATGGAGGAGTCATCGCGGAGTCTGCTGCAACAGAAACACCGGGCCGAACAGCTGAAGCAGGAGAAAACGGCGCTCACCCTGTCCTACGAAGTACGTAAGAATAATTTGCTACATTTTAGTTTATAGATCTTCTCTAAATAATCTTTTTAAATTCCTTCTTCGTAATCTTATATAAATGAAAATATTGAGTCCAACTTACGGGATACACACACACACCTAGCAATTTATATTTATAATTTTAAAGTCTTACGCAAAACGAGCATAAGATAAAAATAGAAGGACTGTTTCTAATCTCCTCTAATCTTATTTCAGTACCGGAATTATAAATAGAGGATTAAATGTAAAAATTTATTGTATAATGTTCAACTTGTGAAACTAAATAGACGTATCACGATTTAAACAAGCTTCGGACTTTGTGGGTAGTCAGTATATGTTAAAACAGTATAGGAGAATTCATGGTAGGCGATATTCCCAACGAATTTATCTCTACAATTTGTTCCCGTCTTTGTCAATCAAACGTAGCACGTGATGCTGCACGAGGCGATGACACGCGGAGGAGATAATCGATGTTGATACGCGATCAGACGACAATCGAGCACTTATTGTTAGGGAATCGCGCGTTGTGAGGTATACGGTATTCGCGTGGAAGCCGCAGCGCGATGACAGTCCCGTAAAAGGTTTCCCCTTATCCAATAATACCGGTCTTCTTCACGGCGACGTACCCTTATTGTATTTCACCGCGCGAGCACTCGGCCCGGATTGTCCCGGGCATTGTTACAAACCCGAATTTTGCTCGGTTCCCATTATTAAATGTCAAATAGCGTGCCGGGGTCTCTCTCTCACGGCAGCTTTGTCTCGTTTCGCGCACATCGCTTGTATCATCACGGTCCTGCGATCTAATTCCTTGATTTCAGCTTTTGCGAAGATTTATGACTCCTCTCTTTTCCCTTTTTCGCAAGTTTATCTTATTATTGCACTTTCCTTTGAGAGAGAATAATCAAATTATGTGATACAATGAAATATCTCAAGCAAAAACTAGAATGTAATTAAAATTTATTATATTATAAGCGTACATTCTATTGAACGTATATCTATTATGGTTCATATTAATCAAAACTCTATCGATTATATTGAAATTTTGGAGATTTTATATTTTAAAATTTTTACGATCTTATGTCTTCAAAGAATTTATATAAATTATATTTTGTAATGTTTTTCTCTCTCAATTTAATATATAATTAGTTATTTATCTCATTATAATAAAAACCCTACCGGAAAATATACTTGAAATATTGACATTTTCAATTCTTTTCTCATATTTTCTCTATACGTTGTCACCGTGTGTGTGACGCAACATCGCATTAACTCTCCTAGGTTCACCAAATTTTAAAGTTAATACGGCAATCGCCGTACTATGCGCGAATCGCGAAGCGATTCCGGAATGGATGCTGCTATCCCATCCAAAAGAATAGCGCCGATAAACTTGCCCTCGCGTGCTTGCTACTCGTTTCCACAATTCGCGACTCTCGTAAAGCTCTCGCGGGCGATGATTTTCAACATAAAACGCGTATACCGGAAGCCCAGGTAATAAAGGGAGGGAACAGTAAACGCGGACGTTTACTGCCGATCCTTACGGCACGCGCGCTATCTCGTTCACGGGCGGTTTGCCCCTAAAAGAGTCGTACCGGGGGGGTGTCTTCTCTCCCCCCCCCCCGCAGTAGCAATAGCAGTGGCAGAGAGAACGGGCGAGAAAGAGAAGCTATATCGCCGTCCCCCACGAAATAATGTTTAATATCGATCGTCACTCGATCCCCAGGTTCGATGTCGACCCGGCACCGCCTGTCAATGACAAGCCGCGCAATCTCTATGAGAAGCGTAGTGTATAACGTTACGTCTAAACGCGCAAATGTACTTCTATTGCTGCATGTGAATCGGTGACGATTAGCAAAGGAAAAAATTCTGTCTGATCAGATCGAATGACAAGACGATGAGATCCGCAAGAGAACCGTTTTAAAGGAATTGCGAAACTCTGATTCCTTGCTAAAGAGAAAAATTGAAAAACTGAACTCATGAAGTACAACAATTAACGTTTGATAGTTTAGGTTTAAAATATTTCATCGTTTAAAAAATATAATATATAATAACAGATGGTTATGTTATACAAATTATAATATGTATTTTTACTAATTATTTTCAATATGAGGAAGATTTTGACATCCAGTTTTTATTATTAACTCTGAATTAGCTAAATTTACGTTACAGCGAGAATATAGGCGTAAAATAGAAACGCCTGGATTTTTTAGCTGTTTCTTTAAGCAGAGTGTATATGGAATTTTGGGATCTCTGCGTCATCGAGAAATAACGCGTGTCGACGAGAATTCGCAGAAGGCGGACGGTCTGTGCACTTTTACTCTCCCTCAGGCCGAGGCACGACAGAAAATCGTTGGTTTCCTCGCTCGATGCGACGCGGGGGTGTGTTAGCGAGGGCCGAGTGTTATAAATCAGACACACGCACCCTCTATTAGCACCCTGTCCCCGACAGGGTTCTCCGCGGCACTAATTCAACGTTAAACGCCTTTCTGCTAATAACGACCGGTTATTATTACCGTGCCCGACCGCGAGTCGCGAGAGAAACTCGTCCAGTAAACAATGTGCCCAATCGTTCGCCGAAACGTTTTCGACTCGTTTCTCGTTGAACTCGCCGTTTAAAAGACCGAGTCCTGATTCGAGGCAAACAGCAATAAGAGAAGCGAACCGGTCACGAACCTCACCGTCACGTAATTACTTCCGTTTGAGAACGAAAGTAAGAAAACTTCGGCAGTGGGGGGGTTAAAGTTTTTAAAGACCTCAACTGCAACTGAGGCTCCCTAGCCGATGGTACTAAAAATCAGACATTGGGAGGTTCTCCAACTTTAGAAAGAACGATAGCGGCATCTTGAAACAAGCATTTAAGAAAAATTCCGGTGTACATGTAGCAAACTTTTTTCTTTCAAACACAAGTTAAGAAAGTTGAAATCATGAAGGATCAATTCCTATAATTGATATATTCTATATTTCTGCATCTCTTCTCAGAGAAATGATTAAACTTAAAGTACTTTTGATGAATGTGAAAGATAATTTTCAATAATTCACGGAAATAGAGTGAAAAATGGATTTTTATATTTTCGAGCGTCCGAATTAGAGTCTCGTGCGTTTACATAATAATCCCTCGCTGCGACTAGGGTGTTCTCCATGTGTAGTCCTGTGAGCGGGTATTTAAGAGGCAAATGGCAATCGTCACGAGTGCCACGGCGTAATTATTCCCATTTGAGAGCAGGAGTAAGAAGACCGTTGGATGTTCCAGGTATTTTAAGAACGGATAATTTAAGAGCGGTTCCGTTCCGCAATAAGACCGTCCGTCGAGGTAATTGCGGAAATATCCGTGGTGCTGCTTGGGATATTTAAATCTCCGCGATCCGACCGGTCGATTTTCTTTTTACAGTGACCGAGTTAAACGCGAGTACGATGTTTAACACCCTGGAGCCGCAAAGGGCGACGTGAGTCACTCCGGTTTGATAGGATCGGAACAATCCATTAGCGCTTAATTTTAACGACCGCCGGGAATTGAGCTCTAGCGCGTGCTATAACGTGGGATATATTTATGGAATACTTCTGGCCTTCGTTGGCCTGCAATTTTTTACTTTCACACTGAGTTAAGATCGAGATTATGATTGCGAATGTGCATTGTGCTTTAAATAGGATTAGAACCACCGAATATAGGTACACGAAAGCGTTCGCCGAGCAATAATTTATTTTACATTCCACCAGATGATCTATAAACGTCCTAGAAATTATAGTGCCAGATTTGGAGTTGCCTACTACCTTGTTGCATGATTTAGATATTTTTGAAGAAAAGCTAAAAGTAGCTTTATTTGTAATATAGTGTAATTATATAATCCGAAAATTTATTGGTCTTTATAAATTAAATTTTGTAACTGTGACGTTATATTATCTTTTGAATTTTAGTCAAGTCTTTTTGCTTTTTAACAAAATGTCCTGCTTTACATTTTAAAATGTGCAGAGAGAGAGAGAGAGAGAGAGAGAATTTCACATTATGCACCGCCATTATAGATATAGATACAAACGATAATAATAATTATTATGCAATATTAATTAGTTATAATGATCGTTATCATTATAATACGCTATATTTTAATAAAGTACTAGCAACAATAATTATCCCGCATCGTTGCAGCTTGCTGTAATTAGGAATAGAGTTACTGTTAATTTTCAGATCCCACCACGATAATTCCCGTGCCGTTATAACAAATTCCGGATTACTATCACGCCGGTATTGTCACGTCGCGTAACATTGTTCATAAAGTATCATTAACAACTCTGTATCCCTGCATCGTCTCTGTGCGACGTCACGTAGTTTAGATGCGGTCTACGGTCGGATGTGCCAGGAATAATTTTCGCACGTTCTGTTTACAGGCGCGCGTGCACCAGTACCAGGCGCAGATATCGAAGCTGCAGCTGGAGAACGAGTCGATGCGTGGTCAGCTGCGCGGTCTAGAGGCAGCATGCGCCGGTGAAGTGCACGCCGCGCTGGTGGCACGTTTGGCGACCCTCGAGACGGAGCACGCGGCCCTGGCACGGGACGCCGACGCCCAGCGTCGGCAATACGAGCGGTGCCTGGACGACGTCGCCAACCAGGTGGTCCGCGCTCTCCTATCCCAAAAGGTTCATCGCTATGCTCTCGTTACCACCCTCCCCCTTTTCTCTATCTCTCGTTTTATCTCTTCTCGTCCCCACCGAATAGCCCGCCGCGAAAGCGTATGCTCTACGAAGGCTATTATGTACATAGAATGCTGAAGAACTTGCGTATAAACTTTGGAATTATGAGAATTCTGCAAGAAAAGCTTCTTCAAGCGTGACTTTGGAAAGGCTTTCCTTTTGGAGACTAAAGTTGTTAAAAATGGACTTTGTGTGCGAAAAGATAAGATTCTAATATTTTATTTTATTTTATGAACTTTTCTTAGACTTATTGTTAGACAAAATTTCAGCCTCTATGATTTTAGATTATTCATAGAATATACCTACATAGACAAAATTTATTCGTAATTTTTAGTACTCTATAATAACTTTCAGGACTTTTCACGCTTGAAATAATAATAATAATTTGTTCGAGAACATTAATTTTTTTAAAATTTAGAGAATGATAGAAAATAAAAAAATATTCGATACTGATGTATTATTTGTTCCTTCTAAGATAAATAGTTCAGAAAAAAAACGGAAAAAGTAAAATTTAAAAAATTAAATGGTAAAAGCGGAAAACATATTTTTAACATTAGAAGCACATTCAATATCAATTTTAAAGTTTACTTGAAAAATACTGCTTTTTGAAAGGATTAATCTGCCGCTAACACGTTTTTCCCCATTCGTTAATGCGCTTTTTGAACGGTATATCATTGCGAGATATATCGAGCAAGAGTACTGATGGCTAATGGATGTTATCAGGGTCTCAGGGAAGAAATAGGCGCATTGCAGAGACGTATACGAGAGCTTGAGGCTCAAAATCGAGCATTATCGGGACTTTTGGCGCAGGCTGCCAGTCCTGGAAGCCCGACCGAACTTATCCAAGGAATCATCGAGGCTGGTCCAGCCGCCCTGGTTGCCGCTTTGGGTCTAGACCCTGCCTGGGTTCCCCTCTCGAGGCCGCGTTCCCTCAACTTGCAGATACCCGTGATGGCAACCACTAAGTGCCGACGCAGCAGACCTCTTGGTACTAATTATTTTTCATCGTGATTAACGCATTTGTCGTGGAATCAAACGTAGCTAGAACTCTCTAATTTTTTTTTTTAATTTTTATTCTATTATGACTTGATTTATACGCCAATGATGCAATGCAATCTAAAGAGATAAGACAAAACCGCGACGCACCTACTCTTCGGGACTGCTCGACCGAATCGTTTGCAGCGCAAAAACCGTCGGAAGAGGAGGGCAGCGAGAGCCCGGAGAGCGGTAATCGCGACGAGGGCTACTCGACCATGTCGAGCGACGTCCAGGGTGAGGGCACGCGTCAGGAACCGTCGGCGCGCGGCCTCGAAGATCTGAAGGAGGCCACCGACGAGACCGAGGCCGACGTGTCACCGGATGCGCGTCTCGTCGCCCTCGACGTCGGCGATCCGGATGTTCTCTTCCTACCTCTGAATCTCACCATGGGCATCAATCCGCGCCACAGCTATCCGCCGACTAAGGATCTGCTGCCCTATCAGCATGTGATGCGCAGCTTTTCGGACAGCCACCTCTGTCTCAAGCTTACCACCACTACCAATTTTACACCGTACAAATTGCCTAGCCCCATGGGATCATCTTCCCTCTTGTTGGTAGAAGAAGAGGGTTGGGACGCCGAGTACGTGCAACAATGGCTCAGGTTTGTTTGCTATATCATCAAAAAGCCTCCAAAGGGATATAACTGTGGATTATGAAGAGTTGATTAGAGAAACGTAAAAGCGAAATGCGCGAGTATGACTCTTTGATATATAAATCTTCCATTTTTCTATTTTATCAATGTTATTAATTTCTTTTATGAGATTTATTAATCCGGTGTGAAAATACGCTGGAATTGATCATCGCACGGGTTTCAGGCTCGACGACAGTAGAAGCGCGCAACAGCACCGAGATCTGCTCGAATTGGAGTACGACAGGGCGGAGCTGGAGGATTGGAGTTTCTCCCTGTCCACGGAAGACCTCGCACAAAATGAATCCGCAATGTGGAAGGAGCAACCAGCTACTACAAACACGCCCGCCCTGCCGGCAATCAAGGAGCATAATCTCCTGGAATTGGAGGAGGACGCGAACGAGTGTCTGTGGAATGGCGCGAGCTATCTCGCCGATAGGGCTGGAGGAGAGCTGGTGTGTATGTCGAGTGCACACGATATCGATCGACATCTACGATGTTTGTTTAGTTATCCTAATAAAAATGTCATTGCGAAAAGTTTAGTCGATTACAGTCTGATTAATTCGAATGAATATAGGCGTATGTAATTATTTCAAATTTGCAAAAAAGTTAATTTATAAAGAATTTAGATTTGCCATTTATCATTGCAACTTTTAATTATTTAATATTTGTCTCAATATTCCAGACTAATTGAGCACTTATTTACCCGTTTCTTATTTATCTTTATCTTTAAGTTTTATTAAAAATTTTTAAGTAATTTAAAACAGATGATAATAATACATATTGAATAGCTAAACTTGACTCAGTTTAAATTACAGTCATAAAATCAATTTTTAAAATAAAGTTAGCGAGTTTCAGATTTATGTTACACCAACTCTCTCAGCTAATTATAATCTTTTATTTCCCAGGTTGCGCTTTTAATGGACGCGAGAGCGACCGGACCCTGGCCGTACGCCTCGAGTCCCGGTGCGTCGTGGAGCAGCGAGGAAGGTGCCCTGGAAAACTCGAGTAAGCGTTCGTCGGCGGCGCTCTCCGGCTGTAGTGACGATCCCGATACTCCGTCAATCGGCACGGACTTCACCAGAGATTTTTACCGGCTAGTAAAGTTCGAGAGTACCAAGAGCCTGGCGAGCACATCGTCCAGGAGTGGTAGACCGCCACCGGATAGGGAACAAGCGCTTCAAAGCGTCCTGTCTTTCATCGCTGAACAACAGATGTACCTCGCGGAGTTACCGAACAATCCCGTAGAATCGCAAAACGCGTCTCACTCGACCGAAGGTGATTATACTCAATTGTATTTGTTAATTAAATGGAAAACGGGCTATTTTCCACCCAAATTATCGTTAACGTAATTATACAAGAAGAAAATATAAGAGCAATTAATGAAAAACTTTTTCGAAAGGACATTAAAAAAATGTGTCTTAAATCGCGTTACTTACAGAAGTGGGCCTTAGCAAAAATGATTCCACGGGGGAGACGAAGATAGCGGAGGTAGAAGGATCATCCATTCAGGAAGGCAGTCCCGGAAACGCGATCGAAACGAGCTGCAACGACGAGCTGCTCGATCAGATACAGGTACCACCGTTGGCATCCGAGGAGAGAATTGTAAGCGCCGTGTCGTGTAACGGCGGTATCACGTATACTACAGTAACTCCATCAGAATTGGGAGCCGTTCCCGAGGAGGACGAAGAAGCCGCAACTTCCTCTACGCCTAGTACGGTTGTAAGTTTTTGCTTCCGAATACTACTTAAATTTGCACAAAGGAAAAGGAAAGCTGACCCCGTGCAATTTCCTTTGTTTTCTGAAGAAATAATTTTCTTATTTGAAGGAAAAATTTACGAAACTTTATTGATAATTTAATTTCTAGCAAAACGTTTTATTGTAATAACGATTACGTGATATTCATATAGGTCAGCCCGGCACGAGCAACGCTTCTCGTGGAGGGCAGAGATCGATCATTGAGCTTCCATGAGCGCGCCACGTCCAAGGATGTTATAGACGAATTGAACCGCATGATTCGGAAGGGTGAGGATAATACTACCACTAACATCGCTAACAACGATTCGCAAGTACAGCTGGAGAAATTAGATCTCGCTTGCTGTTGTCCTACAGGATGGGTTCACGTTGAACGTGATATTGACTTCACCGACCCTAAGGTGAGCTGCCTGCCAAAACATAAAATTAAAATATAGAAATTTTAAGTAACATATAAGTCATAAGTAATAGAATAATACTCGCAAAGTATGCTCTGACGGGTTGACTAATTTATAGATAAAAATCGATCGCTAGAAATTATTTAATAAAATACAATAATTTTTCAAAACTCCCAATGAAAGATATTACGTAAATTACTTTACTCGTGTTTTTATTCCTGTAAAAATAAACGTAATACTAATCGCTATACTTTTACTTAGGCCAGAGCCAACCTCTTAGACGTGATGTTAGCGAGCAGCGAAAGTTCCTCAGCGACATCGAGCAGCGGTTCGGCGGGTAGCGACTCAGGGGATGAACCACCTGATTACCGACACTTGCATAGATTACACCGGTACCGACGGCAAAAGAAAGGTATTTGTCTTCGGGTATCTACTCCGTAGACACTTTTGCCATGCCGTTTTCGCGCATCACCACCTCACCTTTGCGCAAAACGCATAATTTAAATGCGATTTTACGATCACTATCATTCTTAGCGCCTAATCCTTAACTAACTAAATTCTATCAACAACTATTTAATACTCTCATTATGCTTTTTGTTTAAAGTTGTAACGAAATTTACTAATCGATCAGCGTGGAAACGTGCAAAAAGCTTGAAGCTAAAGCATCTGATTAACAAAAATCTAATATTGGATGTCTATACGTTGTATGCAGAATATCTAAATTATCATTTTATACATGATCTACTTTGGTGGATAAAATGCTGCTATATATTGACTTTAGATTATAAAACTCAATTTTAATTTTAACGAATTTAAGTATTGAATACATTATTAATTAAATCTCATATTATATTTAGAGTCAGTTTTATATGTGTGTGCATCTGTGCATCTTATACTTTATTTGCAAAATCGTGTTTGCGTTATTAAATTTCAAGGAAAGACATTTTAGATGTTCTGACGATTATTCACATGTATAGTCGCCTAATGTTGAAAGAAACAAGCTTGATGACGTTTTACAGAGTTTAGGTGGTGTGCGAATAGTGCTTGCTCTCAAAAGCTTAAGACGGCAACACGTCTACACCCTTCTCGCTATACAAAATTGATGCCACACTTTTACACGTCACGTCACACTCGATCGAGCGGCTATTTTATCTACTCTCGCAATTACTTTAGACTTTAGACACTCGCAATTAACACAGTACAATTACAGTACAATCGGCGTTACTATCCCCGCTCGCGCTCAGTAGCCTTTTCGCTGTACATTGCCTTTTCCATATTTTCTGTTCAGATGGTAGCTCCTACGCGGTGTGCTTTGATTGTCACAAGAAAAGCTACGTAGTTCGGCTTAGTGACGATCAGTTTCTATAAGCGACATGACCAATTGGGAGGAATGCATTGCCGCGCCGGGGAACCTATTTCGTCCTGAACTGAACCACGTGTTACGCCCACAACGGACTGACCATTGGTTTATACTAACAGAATTATTAACCGGCAGAGAACATTCCTGGCGTAACACCTTCACGCAATTCCATCTCTCCGTCTCGTTCACGCGTATTTGCGTGGCCTACTTGGCACACATTGCCGTCCGAAAGTCTTGGGACAAGATACAGAAAGGTACATTAAATATAAATGAATGTTGATCATATAAATAATCAAAATGGTGAAACGTGTGTGTATATATAATCAAAGAAGAAGATTACACCGTGTAATCAAACGTAGTGCAATTTCTTAAATGCATTATATCTAGTTTTATATGGATAATCAAACGTAACTATCTACAAAAGTGCAAAGCAATTCAAAATATCCAAAGACTTTTAGACAAGAGTGCAAGTTGATGTGCAAATTTAATGTCATTTAATATCTTTTCAAAAATGAAAAATGCGTTAGCGCGTGTGCAATACATGAGACTGCATATATAAACATTATGTATCACTCTAAAGTGAAATAGCTCCTCAAGTGGAATTGCGTCAGGGTATAAATTGAGAATAGTTACTTTCTCTCTCGTTGTACTGCGAGCGAATTGATAATCTCTAAACCTTATTGGCACGTGCAAGACCGTTTCAGCATCTTCATCTTCATTCTCGATCGCTTCATTTCATTATATGCCTGTCTATATGTTAGATCATTAATTTCACTATCGATCATTCTTAATTTCATGTAAAATTGTAACCAACCTGAATTAATTTTTTTTCTTGCTTCATAGAAGTAACATCTTTTGATATCATATACACATGTAATTCTTAATTTATCATTATTCTTGAGCGAATCATAATCATGTCATACAAAGTACGTTGGATAAATAGCGTGCAACATGTTTAACGAATAATGTTATCAAAGATAAATTAGGTATAAATTTGTTAGAATTTATTATTCCTTAAGATTAATACATATATCTTTAAATTATTGTTAATTATTTGCCAAAAAATTAGACTGTCTCAGCTTGTATAAAGTCTACAGTAAAGCTTAGAATTAAGATCAGAAGTTCTGGGAATAAGTAAGAATATCCACATAACTTCTGTCCATGATTTATTGCATAAAACTCATGAAAACGAATACAATTAATAAAATTGTCGCACGCATGATTTGTTCGACGGTACATCATGCATCACCCACTCGGTCGTGCACCCGCCAAATGCCTAAATTCTACAAAAAAAAAAAGAAATAAAGAAAGGTGTAACCGGTGCGGTGGAGCGACAGTGGAAGGCGGAGAGACGATACGGACGGATAGAGGAGACGTGAGAAAGGAGTGAGAAAGAGAAAGAAAGAACGAAAGTGGAATAGGGAGAGAGGGTGTGAGAGGGAGACGTGAATATACGGTGAAAGAGAGTGCTAAGCCGAGCTACTCTGTGTCTGCTAGAGCCGGTATAGAGAGAAGAGAGAGAGAGAAAGAGCGCAAAATCGAGTCGATCGAGTGAAGTCTGAGAGCAGCATCTGTTGACCCGCTGCTGTGTGCCCTTGGTTTCTTCAGCGTCGGCGGCCCAGGCGCATCGCGTTCTCCGGCTGCCGTCCTCCTGGGGCTCGTCCCGGCCGTCGATCATCGGCCGCGGTGACGACTTCTTCGTGCGCTACGGGGACAAGGAGCGCGAGGCGGTGGCCTCGTTCGACTTCCTCGACGAGTTTGTCGTGGCGGCGACAACAACGACGGCGGTGGGACCCTCCTCGCTCGGCTCGGACAGCAGCCCCTTCGACCTGGACGATGACGTACCGTCCGCCGATCTCAACAGCGACATCATGAAGCTCTCGTCGCTCTAGGAACAACGGCGACGGCGGATTGATTTTACAAAACGCGTGGAAATTTTTGTCTGAACGCGAGCTCTTCCCGGCTGGTGAAACACGATGTCTTGGTTTTATCGATTTAGTCGGGAAATCTAATTTTGTTTTATTCCCTTTTTAACGAATTGTTTTTAATACATTACATTTTTTAATGTAGAGATGGTTTTAAATCGAAATTATAATTTTAAATCGCTTGTCTTCGAAGTCGAAAAAATATGTATGTAAGTTTCGCATCCGCTGGGAAAAGTCCCGCGAGTTGACTAAACGCGACACATCGTCAAATATTCTTCCCAATCACGCTAATTATAGCAAATCAAAACGGCGAGTTCTACTTAAACGTCTGATTCTATATCCATTATGCAACAAAAGGTAAATAAGGTTTCGTCAAAGATCGATTATTTTGTAATCATGTGAGAAATGTCACATTAGGTCAATGTCGCTCGTCAGCCTCTCACGATGAACGAATCGTGAACGATGAACGAGAGAACGATTTGTACATTACCTTCTTATACATCCTCGATGCTGCGGTTCGAGTTTTGAAATCTTACAGTCCTGACGTTTTATCACTAAGTAATTGGGAAAACTCGAAGTGTCACGTCGAAGATAGATTTATAGTCTGAGACAAGAACTTGTCTTGTCTCTTTTTCTCTGCGAGCTTCCTCTTACTCGAGATATAAATAACGCACTGTGGTACAGTCGAAGGTGAAGTTGATCAACTAGAATAAGTTGGCCCGAGCTAGATACAAACTGCATCCAGATTTGATCCCAGATTGTTCCTGGCTAGAGCCTGCCTGTATCAAGTCAAATAGAACAGCGATATCTTTTTCAGCGTAAAGCTACATAAATTTTGAGTTACATTTGCACTATACTTCGATGCGAACTTCCTAAACGAAAAGGATCTACTAATGGGTATGTGCGGATAAGTATTAATCAAAGAATTAGCGATAAGGATATGTAAGCAGTAGTCGACCTGTTGTGACACTAAAGTAGCGTGTGCGACGAGCACGGATTGCCACGATTGGAAGGCTCTCGTACCGGAATGAACGCACACTCACGACATGGACGTAGATATAACTTATCCTCTTTTCACGAATATTTCGGTAAATTGTATACGATTGTTATAAAAAGCAAGATCTCCGATGGCTTGAAAATTAAATAGCAACATTCTCTTAGCAAGTATTAAATTTATTGAAAAATTTATACGTTCCAATTAAGTTATAAATTAATTAAGAAATCGGCTTCACGATTGTATTTAACTTTTGAAGACTTAATAATAATGGAGTCACCATCGCGACTCGCAGAGGGTCGCGCATGGTATTTTTGGGGATACATCACATCCAACACTTCTCTCACCATCACATCACACCAACACGATAACAACAACGGCACGTTATCCCATAAATGTAAAGTTAATTTAATACTGGAAACTTTTAAAATTGAGAATTTTTTATTAAATAATTAACTCTATCAGAGATCTTGCACTTGATTAAAAGAAACATTATTTCATCGAGAACGCATTTTAAACAATATGAAGTATCATTGAATCATAACTTCGAAACGCATCACGGCACGATCACCTTCCAAAGTGAGCTTAGAGAGCATAGATTAAGAGGTACTCATCGATTTTTTATGAACCGCTAGATATTTTATACTCCCCCCCCCCTCCGCCCTTTCTTACCCTCCAGTCCCGTCATCAATCGTCAACGAGCGTCAAGAGCCGCGAATATCGTTAATTGACAATTCGATCCACGCGTGATGAACTATTTTCTTCTGTCCTTAGAGATAAGAACGTAAACGAGCCTGTACATTTTGCTTCCGAACTTTGTAACATAGTAGATTGTGAGGGAGAGAAAGAGAGAGCGAAAGAGCGAGAGAGAGAAAGAGAGTGAGATTTTTCGTGCGTAAAGAAATAACGATTACTTTGTTGCGTGAACGAAGATAGGGAGTCACTTCAGCGTAATTTGTACGAAATTCGTCGCTCCGGGACGAGCGAATTTCTGAGTAACGCGTTTGGTCGGATTATAGGCGTAAATATCATTAGCGTACTACATAAATTTAAGATAATGAGTCGATAGGGGTCGAGATATTTTACACGTAGATGTATACCCGCATGACGAGGTTCAATATTCGAGGTGGAGAGGCTGCACGGACGTTAAAAGTTGCCCCGCATTTGCTCGCGTTGCTGCTGTTCTAGTCAAGCAAGTGAGACCACGATTTTTTTTACAATCTTGATAGCCTGATCGCGTTTATCAACTCTATACTACATCATCGTACTCGTTATTCATAGAGCAGGCACTGATTTATACTAGAAATGTAGTCTGAATAATTTGGGAAATATGTTTAAGCCGGATAATCTCGCAGATTTTTTAAATGTAACATCATCTTTTCTCGGACAACGATTCGCGAACATTTGAGAATAGCTTTAGAAATATTTAATTATGATCTTTGTGATACGTTAATGATATTTTATATCGTCACGATCGTATTTAAGGTAAGACAGTGGATAAATATCAAACGATTAAATTATACATATATATTTCACTGTTATTATTTATTAAATAATAATATGGATCTAATAAGTGATGATGAGATATCATTAACAGTTAACGTAAAAAGAAATTTTCTAATTTATATCATGCCGTACAGGGTTAATTAGTGCTAATAGTGATGATCTTAAAAGATTATTTCCGCTGTCGCTATACTAATCCCAATCGAGTGACCGTAATTTATTTCAGTATTTATTTTAATTATAATGCTAAACTGATTGTGGAGGAGTAAAACTCCTTTTTCGAAGAAACAACTTTCGTCCTGCAGCCTGAAAATAATAGACTAACGACATAGCTTTAAGATGTTTGTAAGTTCTACACATTGGGGACAGCAGTGTCTCTACCTTTATTCCCGGTCGCAGAAGCAGCGAAGTCAAACGATAATCACGTGAAATGAGACTTGCTGAACGACGATGTACATAGTATGTATCATAGCTCAATGCAAATGTAAGTTATCCTCTCTTGAACTTAATAAATAACGACAATATATGAACGTAAAAAGAAAAATACGCGTGTAACCGTGTTGTTATTTATAGATATTTATTTATGATAGAGCTGGAGTTTCATCTCGCGATACAGCAGCAACAGCAGCAATGATAATGGTAATGGTAATGGTAAGTATACACATTGCATCGGCGTAAACGACGAAAAAGATAATTAAATACAATGTAAAATAAAGAAAAACGATGTTATATTCATGTCTGTGGATTAATGAATGCTGAAGATAATCGCGATTCTGTTTTGCTAATTATTTGTACAATTTTTCGTATTTTTAAACTTTTATCGAAAACCGGTATTTATCGAAAAACGTATAAACTTGAGTCAAAGGACGACAATATATTAAAATATGACGATATGATACTGAAATAACCGTATATAGAAAAAGAAAGATAGGAACATAATCCGAAAAATAAAAGTTCGATAATATTTATTTTTCCTACTTCAAACTCTGCGTTAGATACCTCCTGAAAGAATTGAAAAACATTAAGAGCTGGCTGGAAATATTTTGTTAGCATTATTCCCGTGTAATAACGTGTATGTCTCTTGACGCTTCACTGAATTTCTTTCCTTTATAGAATTCGTCAGATACAATGCGAAGAGGAAACCGATCAACTGAAAAGAGCAGAAAAATATATGTATACTATATAAATTATTAAAAGATATTTGCAAACCACCAACAAAATCTTAAGAGCAAAAAATTTATATTTTGACATGACGTTTCTGAATTGAGATAAAATCACAACTATTGTCTTGTGTCTCTTCTTATTATATATTACGATCTATGTGGTTTTTCCAATTTTGTCATCTCGTTGTGCTATTTACCACAGTTACAGTGACAGTCAAGATGAAGATGCTCATTAGGTAAACTTGGTGTATCAATCTAGAAGTATTTAGTCTAAATGCGCAACCGGGTCTAAATCCTACATCCTCCGCAGTACACACTCCCCAAGAATTATTGCAGCAACTGCCTGGGATTAAAATATCAAGAATCTCCTGATAATCATGGTAGGAATAAATACCACAGCAATATGACTGCAAAAAATTATTTTATGTCGTAATATTAATCCGATTTGTGAATATATTTGCGTATAGGTATAGTAGAATATAAATATCTTAAATATTTACATTCTACTATAAGATACTGTATCTTAAATATCTCATTACACGTAACTTGGTTGAAGGCTCGAATAATGATACATTTGTGCCGCGTGCGTGAAGAAGTATTTTACTTCTAAATTATTTCTTAAAAATCTTACTCTGTCCTGAATATCATCTACGAACTTCGTGTCCTCACATCGGTAACCGTAATTCTTGAAGGCTTCTTTAAAATCGGTAGCGGCCCTCGGTACCAGTACAAGCATGTAGATTGCGACGGCTGATTGTACAATCAGCATAATCAAGAATAAAGATGTGAACTACCCGGAAGCAGCGCCGTTAATCGCTTCAATCAACTTTTTCAGTTAATAAAACTACGATATTAAATCACCGCTGTCTAAACCTTCCGCGAATCTATAGCAGATATGAATATCGCGTATTGTAAGGAATCGACCGAACAAGCTCGTTCTCACGCGATAAGACTGATAAGAGCGAAAGAATTAAACTTCGTGTCGCGTAAAAAGTTAAAGTTGGATAATACGCGGAAAAGCTCACCGTGACAGTCGTGCGGGAAATATAGGTGCATCGATTTCTGAATTTGGCACTGTCGAAAAACAGTATGCCGTATCCGCCACTGCAAAGAGCGAAAATAATGAGGACGCCGCCGATAGCGATAAGCGTCTCCAACGAAATCGCGACGCCCTTCGTCCATGCATCAAGATATCTGACCTCGTAAAGGTACACTATCGTAGCCCAAGTTATTGCGCATATCCCACGTAGCTACAATAAGACGTTTCGCATTTCATCATAAGTATCTCTAATATTATTATTTCTATTAGCTAATACATATAATTTTACAATACATTCTA